>NW_021605583.1:6774439-6777660 GCF_004785775.1 Grammomys surdaster | reverse complement strand
GAGAGAGAGAGAGAGAGAGAGAGAGAGAGAGAGAGAGGTGAGTGTGTGTAAGGGGGGAAGGGGGGGAGAGAGGGAGAGAGGGAGAGTTGGGGCAAGGGGTAGAGATCAGTGGTAGAGCATTTACCCAGCATGCTGAAGTCTTTGGATTCAATTACCAGCATGGGAAAAGGATGAAAAGGGAAAGAAAGGAAAGGGAGGGAAGGGAAGGGCAGGGAAAGGAACAAATAGAACAGAGGGAAAATCCACTAGAAAATCCATCAGAACTGGAGTACAGTCCCGGGAAGGTCACAGAAGGAGTGGAGATAAGGAAGGGGCATCTAGCCCCTGGTATGGGAACTAGGAAGCCATTTGTTTTCAAGAAATACAATGGTAGCTACCCCACCCCCAGTTCAGGAATATAGCAGAGCTCCCACTGCCCGCCCTCCCGGAGGCTGGCCATTGGCTTAGACCCTGCGGTTTGCATGGTTAAGACCCCATTGCCCCTGAAACTCACTTTTGTTCTTCTAACTGTGGCTAGGTACCAAACGGCTCCAGAGGAAACGTTATCCCAAGTCTGTATATAGGATATCCGGCTGGAAGGATGGCACACCGGGTAAAAGCGTTTGCCACCAAGCCTGATGACCTGAGTTTGATCCCAGGACCCACAGGAAGGAAAGAGAGAACAGATTCTTGCAGGTTGTCCTCTGACCTCCACATGTGCATCATATCGTCTAAGTACACGTGTGCGTGCACACACACACACACACAAATAATGTAATAAAAAATGTGTTTGTTTTGAGACAGGGTTTTTCTGTGTAGTCCTGTCTGTTCTAGAACTCACTCTGTAGACCAGGCTAGCCTTAAACTCAGAGATCTGCCTGCCTCTATCTCCTGAATGCTGGAATTAAAGGCAGGTGCTACTTTACTGTACCCATAGCTGTAATCAAAATTTTTTTGTATTATCTTATTAGACCTTGTTATAGTTTGTCTATGCTTGGCCCAGGGAGCAGCACTATTAGAAGATGTGGCCCTGTCAGAGTAGGTGTGGCCTTGTTGGAGTGGGCGTGGCCCTGTTAGAGTAGGTGTGGCCTTGTTGGAGTAGGTGTGTCACTGTGGGAGTGGGTTTCAAGACTCTCCTCCTAGCTGCCTGGAAGTCAGTATTCTCCTAGCAGCCTTCAGATGAAGATGTAGAACTCTCAGCTCCTTCTGCACCATGCCTGCCTGGATGCTGCCATGTTCCTGCCTTGATGATAATGGACTGAACCTCTGAACCTGTAAGCCAGCCCCAATTAAATGTTGTCCTTTATAAGACTTGCCTTGGTCATGGTGTCTGTTCACAGCAGTAAAACCCTAACTAAGACAGCCCTGTCCTTCCCACAGCCTCTGGAAGATGCCCCCAGATCTGCTTGTCATCCTCCACTTCACTGAGTCCCACAGAGGGAGGGTTGAGCACAGACTACTCATCCTCCCCTTAGCGAACACTTAAGGATGGCTTGCTTGCATCTGCTACTTGATGCAGAATTTATATTATTCTGTTGTTTAACGTGATCGACAGGTGGATTGACTTTGAGGCAGGGTCTCATGTAAGGCTCACTTAAATAGCCATGGCGACCTCTTACTTCTGATCATCCCGACTCCATCTCCCGAGTGCTGGGATTGCAAGTATACACCAGCATGCCCAGTTTATGCAATGCTAGGGATTGAAAATCAGACTTCTTGCCTACTACACAAGGACTTTACTTACGAGCTGTCCAATTATCCTCCATTTTATAAGGGGAAACTAAGGCTCAAAGCGGATAAAAGTCACACTGCGTGTTAATGGCAGAACTCTGGCCCACCTCCCCCAACAGGTTCGGCTCCCATCAGCTAGACTGACTCTACTTTTGGCCTCCCCAAGTTCCCTCCTAGAATGCCAGCTCTGTCACCCTCCGTTTCCTTCCTGCCTCCTCAGCAGGTGTGGGGTTTGATCTCATTGGCTCTTCTAAAGGGACCAGGTTTCCAATTTCTCTGTTGGAAGCCCCGTCCCTCCTCCATGGAATGAAGCCAGTCCTGACTCCCGCCCTCCCAAATAGGCTCTGTGGGGATTAAATGAGGCCAGGGATGTAAAGTGCTTTCTGAGGGCGCATGGGGGAGGGGCGATTCCCACCGAAGCCCCTGCAAGCAGAAACTCAACATCAGCAATTACACACTGGGGCTGCTGGCTCTGGGTTTCCTGTCCCAGGCTGTTTACACAGGAGCCCTTGGCTAGCTGGCCCTATAATGAAAGGGTTTCCCTCTCTGGAAGGCTTTTAGATTTCACTGAGTAGGGATGGGGCGGGGGCGGGGCATCAGGAACGGTTCTTGCACTTGTGAAACCCCTGCCAGGAAGCATGAGCAGACACATTTACTGAGGACCTGGATCTAGCTCTGCACCCAGCATCTTTTTCATTTCTCAAGCTTTTAAGGCACAGATTTAAAATAAATAAATAAAAAAAACCCACCAATTTATTTGCGATTATAAAGCTGAAGCTGGTCTGGAACTCACTGTGTAGCCCAGGCTGGCCTGGAACTCACTGTGTAGCCTAGGCTAGGTTGGCTTGGAGTTCACTATGTAGCCCAGGCTGGCTTGGAATTCACTATGTAGTCCAGGCTAGTTTGGAATTCACTGTGTAGCCCAGGCTGTTTTGGAACTCACTGTGTAGCCCAGGCTAGCTTGGAATTCACTGTGAAGCCCAGGCTGTTTTGGAATTCACTGTGTAGCCCAGGCTGGCTTAGAACTCACTGTGTAGCCCAGGCTGGCTTGGAAGTCCCTATTTCTGCACTAGAAGTAGGCTCCCCTTATCTCAGCCTGTCAGGGTGCCTGACAGAATCACGGAGCTGTGAAGGGGTAAATTTAGGACTTAAGAAACACCTGTCTGATTCCCAAACTCATGGGGGAAAAAAGCCAAATCCTGTTCCAACTGAGCCTTAGCCTTAGTCCTGTGCTGGTCACTGAGGAACCTCCCTTTGCCTTGGACAGTGGGCTTTTGAGGGGGTGGACTGGATTCTCTTCCTCTTTGTAATCTCAACATCAGCCCTGAGAAAAGTTAAGAGCTAATGGCTCGTGCCTATAATCCCAACACGCTGAAGACAGGCAAGAGGCCTGCTAGGAGTTAGAGATCAGCCTGGGCTGCATAGCAAGTCCATGTCTCAAAAGAACAAGAAAGAAGGAAGGAAAGAGAGAGAGAGAGAGAGAGAGAGAGAGAGAGAGAGAGAGAGAGAGA
>NW_021605583.1:6754837-6774429 GCF_004785775.1 Grammomys surdaster | reverse complement strand
AGAGAGAGAGAGAGAGAGAGAGAGAGAGAGAGAGAGAGAGAGAGAGAGAAAGGAAGGGAAGGGAAGGGAAGGAAGGAAGGAAGGAAGGAAGGAAGGAAGGAAGGAAGGGGCTGGAGAGGTGGCTCAGCAGTTAAGAGCACTGACTGCTCTTCCAGAGGTACTGAGTTCAATTCCCAGCAACCACATGGTGGCTCACAACCATCCGTAATGGAATCTGATGCCCTCTTCTGGTGTGTCTGAAGAAAGCAATGGTGTACTCATATGCATAAGATAAATAAATAAATATTTAAAAAGAGAAAGAAAGAAAGAGAGAGAGAGAAAGGGAGGGAGGAAAGGAGAGAGGGAGGGAGGGAGGGAGGGAGGGAGGGAGGAAGGAAGGAAGGAAGGAAGGAAGGAAGGAAGGAAGGAAGGAAGGAAGGAGATGCCAGGCATGATAGCACATGCCTTTAATCCAGCAGTCAGGGGGCAGCATTGTAAAATAGCTCAAAGAGAAAAAAAAGCCCTGGCAGAGGGGCTAGGACACTGTGCTAGCAGGGCATTCAGCCATCTTGTCTGTCAGGGTGTTGCTGGGTTCAGTTTTGTTTTGTTTGTTTTTTTCCTATAGTATGAATCTATGAGCAGCTAGCTGTTTCAGATGCCACAGGAAATGTCTGCTTCCCAAGCCACTCCTAACTGCCTCTCTCTCAGATTGCATTCCTGTACAAGACCTTCCTTAACCACCGTTCCTGCACCAGGCAGTAGGCTGGTCCGACAGCCAAGCCCCCAAAGCACTGCAACTGTCAATCAACGCCGACCCCACACACAAGCACACACACGCACACTGGTACTACCATCCTAAACTCATATCTGCTGTTGCCTGCAGACTGCCTCCTCTATCTAGACTAGAAAAGGAAGACTGAGTCATAATATCCTAAATGTAACAGGGGACCAGTGGGCTATGGACACGGGACTCTGCTGTGGATTAGTAGAGGCCAAGCCAAGCACCAATGGACCAGGGAAGAGGCCCTGTAGAGTGATGTCTGAACTCTCAACCTCTGGCACTGACATTGGTACGTGGAGGATCTCGCTAGCTCTGGAAAGAAGGTCATTACACAGTTCCTAGGAAGGAATGTCCACAGGCCAGAGGGCTCCTTCACTGTCTGAGCACTATGGGATAGTTTCAGATCCAACCAGACAGTAGTGAAGGAGTTGAGTCTGTAAAAGAAAGAACAGAAGAGAAGACTCCCCCATGGAGGGGATTCCCACCGGAAACAATGGCCAGCACGCCTGCGTGTGTCAGCCTGGGAGCTCCTCCAGAATCTCCAATGATTGGTTTTCATTTTTCTTTTAAAAAGGAGGCTCAGGGGCTAGAGAGATGGCTCAGTGGTTAAGAGCACTGATGGCTCTTCCAGAGGTCCTGAGTTCAATTCCCAGCAACCACATGGTGGCTCAACAACCATCTGTAACAGGATCTGATGCTCTCTTCTGGAGTGTGTGAAGACAGCTACAGTGCACTCATATAAATAGAATAAAATAAATCTTTAAAAAAAAAAGGAGGATCAGGCTCAATGTACAACGTGAGGCTTGTGTGGTGGCTCTGTGGAGTTTGTATCAGGAAAAAGTCAGAAGAAGCTGGCAGAGAGACTTACCATCAGGGATTGCCTGGTACTGCTAGCCTGACTCCCAGCCACATCCCTGTATCTCTCTCACATGGAGGTCATCTTTAAGGCCCATTTTCCTAGCAATGTTTCCTTGTCTAAGACTTTCAGATGGCTTTTATAATGCCCAAGTGGCTCCAGAACTGTCCCCAACCCATCTCCATCACTCTTTGGTCACCTTTTGGCTCTACATCACCAGGGCCTGGAAGTTCTCTGTGCACCCCAGGCTACCCTTCTATGCCTGAAACACCTTTCCTTACCCAACTTCTGCTTCCTGAGAGGTTTCCCTACATCCTCCCTCTGTCCGTTCTCAGCTCCGACATGTCTCACATCCATCTCTCTGTCACTGTAATTGGTATGGCTGTTCAGCCTTCACTGGACCCTGGTCTCCAGCAGAGAAGCGACTGTTTCCTGTTCTACTGAATTATGTCTTCCCACCCCGTCTCCCAACCCAAGCCCACAGTCACCCAGAGAACACCAGGGTGACTGTGCTGAGAAACAGAGTCTTTGTTTATGTAATCAAGCTAAAATGTGGTCACTGAATTCAAGTGACCCTGGATCCAATATGATTGTTATTCTCTTAAGAAAGGGACATAAGAAAAAAATAAAAATAAAATAAAATAAGAAAGATGTTGGGTCACACAGCACAGAATGTCACAGGAAGTCAGAGATGGAATGCGTGATGTTCAACAAGCCAAAAATCTCCAATTTTGTTTTGAGAGAGAGAAGGAGGGAGGGAGAGAGGGAAGGAGGGAGGGAGAGAGGGAAGGAGGGAGGGAGAGAGGGAAGGAGGGAGGGAGGGAGGGGGAGAGGGGGAGGGAGGGAGAGGGGGAGGGGGAGGGGGGAGACAGGAGAGATAGCTCAGTGGTTAAGAGCACCAACTGCTCTTCCAGAAGTCCTGAGTTCAATTCCTGGCAACAACACAGTGGTTCACAACCATCTATATAATAAGTTCCGATGCCCCTCTTCTGGCGTGCAGGTGGACATGAAGATAGAGCACCCATATATATAAAATAAATAAGTTGAGAGAGAGAACAGGTATGCATGTGTCATGGTGCACTTATGGAAGCCAGAAAATAGCGCAAAGGAGTTAGTTCCCCCATCTATCATGTGGGGTCCAAGGTATCTCTGGGTCATCAATCTTGGTAGCAATCTCTCCTGTTCACCAAGCCATCCCACAGGCCCAAGAAACTCCAAGACTCTCTGGAAGCCACCAGAAGCTAAGAGCAAGACATGGAACAGATTCTTTAAAAAGAAAACGAAAGAAACAAAAAAAGGAAAACATGAAGTTCCTATATACATCCCAAAAGGATCTGGAACTTAAAATGTAGCCCAGGCTACCCTTGAACTCATGATTCTCCTGCCTCAGCTTCCCTGGTGCTGAGATAAGAGATTATTCCCATCCCAGGTTCTTCTTATCAATGCAAAAACAACACCTTTGCCTCAAGGAAATAAAACTTTAATTGTGAGCCAAGCATGAGTAACCGTGCCCTGACTGACATGTTCTGCTGCTGCAGGAGAACTGAAAGGAACTTTCGTCGTCACAGGGCAAAAAAAAAGTCCGGAGTCAACATTCTTCCAGCCTGTGATTGGAGCCTGACAAGCTTCAGCAACAGAAGGAAATCTCTTTGACAGGACTCGGATGTTATCTTAGGGGCAGGGATATGGTACTTGCTGGGACCTAGCCTGCAGTGCTCAAGGCCCTGGGTTCAATACCTTCACTACAAAACAAAGCAACAAACCCCAGATGTTATCTCCTGGCATCCTTAGCTTCAGGGTTGCTGAAGGCAGGATCTGGGCCAAGCTTAACACCACATTCCAAGAGCGTTATCTCAAAGTCTCGTGCGGGCTCGGTCAGATACTCAGGCTGATAGTAAATGGCTATTAAGATAACTTAACAAACATTGATAAACATTCCAATGCTCCATAATCACCATGGCCAAACAACGCCAAGTCCAGAGTCCTTAACACAGACATTATGTTCTTTACACTCTCAGAGAAGAAGACGTCTGTCACATTCATTCTAAACCTCCAGCCCCCACAGTTAGAACGGAATAAGGAAAGTTCCCAGTTAGTGGTAGTTTGTTACCAAGAGCACTAGGAAGCTAGTAGATCTGTTTATCTGTTTGTGTCAGGGTGTCATATAGCCCAGGCTAACCCCAAATTCCATCCTCCTGTCTTTGCTTCCCTAGTGCTGTCATGGCAGGCTTGTGACACCGGTCCTGGCTTTGAATGTGTTACTAGAGCTCCTCCAGCAGGGCTTGCTTCACCACCAAGCAATTCAGGAATGAGAGAATTGATTGAGAACCTTCCACCACTTCCTCACTCCCATGCCCCAGGCAGCAGCTGGGGAAGGAAGAAAAGACTCGGGATTAGAACACTCAGTCAGATTAAGGAGACAGGCTTAGTCAACGCGTATTTATTGCGTACTTACCAGCTATAAATGGCTCCTCCAGATGTAGCAAGTCAGACACAGCCTGCATCCTGACAGAAAGACTGAGCCCCGTGGATAATCCTGCTTTTATGCACAGAATGCATTTACCTTGGAAAGATGTGTAGGAGAGTATGAATCAGCAGGCAGGAGTGGGGAGTGTAGATGCTGAGTTTATAGAGAGAATGAGGGGGGAGGGCCTGGAGTAGGGGATGGGGTAGGGGCCATGTATTCACGTGGGAGGACAACTTGGAAAAGCCACGTTCTTTCTTTCCATCGCTCCCCGAGTAAATGTTTTAATGCAAGAGTTTCAGAAAATCAAAAGTAAGCTGGGCGGTGGTGGCCCATGCATTTAATCCCAGCACTTGGGAGGCAGAGGCAGGCAGATTTCTGAGTTCGAGGCCAGCCTGGTCTACAGAGTGAGTTCCAGGACAGCCAGGGCTATACAGAGAAACCCTGTCTCCAAAACAAAAACAAAAACAAACAAACAAAAAAACAACAAAAAAAAAAGAAAGAAAAAAAAGAAAAAAAAGAAAAGAAAATCAAAAGTAATGCCCAAATCAGACCATAGTGTCAACATTTTGCAAAAGACAGAAGCTAGTGGATCTCTGCAAGTTTGAGGCCAGCCTAGTCTATAGAGCAATTTTCAGACTACCCAGGACTACAGTGTGAGACCCTGTCTCAACTGACAACAAAAATTTCCAGAGGCCGGGTCCTGCCCTGGACCTGGACAGCCCTCTCTCACACAAAGGATTAATCTGGGTCCTTGTTCAGCATAGGCTGGCCTCAAACTCCTGGCCAAAAGCTCTTATTGCTCTTCTTCATTCTGCCTCCTAAGAGTTGGGATTACACTTATGAATATAGGAGTTTGAGACTAGCCTAGGTGATATAGTAAGCCTGCCTTCAAAAGAAAGAGAGAAAGAAAGAAAGAAAGAAAGAAAGAAAGAAAGAAAGAAAGAAAGAAAGAAAGAAAGAAAGGAAGAAAGAGAGAAAGAAAGCCAGCAAGATGGCTCTGAGGATAAAAGCACCTGCAGCCAGGCCTGACAGGCTGAGTTTGAACCCTGAGACCTCCATGGAGGAAAGAGAGAGAAGTGCTTCCCTCAGGTTTCCCTCTGGCTTCCACATATGTGTGCCTGCAGACGCTTATACAAAATAAACATGTAATAAAAATGTAAAAGTAAAATCCTAACGCACACACACATACTGCTGCATGTGCCGTTCAAAGGTAAGGACTTGCCTGACATAGCCTGCTTTGGTTCAATTCCCAGAACAGCTAAAAGAATAGATTTGCTTGTTCATCGGAAGAAAGGTCTTGCTACATTGAACAAGTTGGCCTAAACCTTGACCTTTTCTTGCCTCTACCTCCCAAGCATAGACACTAGAGGTACGTGTCACCACACCAGCTAAAACTAAAATAGTATTGACCTTGGCTCTTGGTCTAGACCTCTCTCCTGCCTCCCTCTCATCTGTCTGATTGTGAGTCACTCTGTATTTCCTCCACACTGGTCATTGGCCATGAACCAAGATGGCAGTTGTGTGAACTTGAGCCCTCTGATGGCTCCAGTGTCTGTCCCTGCTGTAACATTCTGGGAGCTGGAGAGAAAAGCAGAAGCCATCAGTCTTGGGCTCCACAGACTCTCCTGTGGTCTCCAAGTGAATAGTAATCAGGCCTAGCCAGAGGAGACATAGCTTCAATCCCCCTTCCCCCACAACAGACACAATGAGGAGGGTCTCCTGGCCAGCCTGGTCTACATAGCGATTCCAGGCCAAACAGGGCTACAGAGTGAAACTGTGTCTAATTAATTAATCCAGTAATTTTCATTCATTAAAAATGAATCAGAGGACTGAACAGACCCAGTAAGTCCTCCTGGAGTTCTGTCTTGGGCTCCCCAAGCTTCCTGAGAAGGTGTCCTTCTCAGACAGCAGAGTACCAACTGGCTCAACTCCATGGCAAGCTTTTTCCTCATTCAGCCACTCTGCCAGACACTCACAATTGTCAGTCCCAACTATTTGCTAGATCCTACAGAAAACTGTTCTGGATACAAGCATAAAAAGAAACACACACACTCACACATGTGACTATCGTGACATTTTATACGTAAAGTGTAAAGATGTGGGTTGGGGTGTGTAGTTCAATCAGTCGAGTGTTTGCCTTGCAAGTACAAATCTTGGGATCCAGTCTCCGGCACCGACCACATAAACCAGGCATGGTGGTTTTATTACCATGCCTGTAATTCTAGAACTTGGGAGATAGAGGCAGAAAGATCAAGAGTTCAAGAACATCCTCAGCTACATATTGAGTTCAAGGCCAGCCTGGACTAAAGAACCTGTCTCAAAAAAAGGACAAAGATGAAAGCCAGTGGTCCAGTTGGTTAAGATGCTTGATTGACATCAAGCCTACAGGTGGCCTGGGATGTCAAGTCCACAGATGACCTGGGTCTAGTCTCCAGAACTCATGCAGTGCAAAGAATCATTTCCAAGTGATGTTATCCTGATCACTACACGGTACATGTGTACCTCTCCTCTCCCCAAACAAACAAACAAACAAACAATAAACTAGGGAAGGAATACAAAGGTGAAGCCTTGTGAGTATGGAGTTGAGACTCAAAAGAGAAAGTAGTTACCTTCCCTGTGGCCCTCAGGACGGTGGGGACTGACTGACTTCCCAAAGTAGGCACAGCCTCCGCAGAGACAACAGAGACAAGATCCTAGATGAGGGAGGGGGCCACAGAAACAGGGATGATTGATTGAAAGACAAGACAGAGGCCCATTGTTCTTGCTGTGAGGAATTCAGCAAATTTGCATGAGCTCCTGGGGGTAACCAGTTTATGAGGCTGGGTTAAATGAGATGCATCAAACCCCTAGCACAGCACCTAGCACAGAGTAAGCCGCTGTACACGCAGTGTTCTCAGTCACTGGGTCTTCAGTGTCATTAGACGCGCGGCTAATATTAGACACACATCATGAGGGGGAAAGTGTGGCTACATCCATGGTTTTTTTTTTGTTTTTTTTTTTTTCTTTTGTGTCTTAGAGCTGTGTTAATTCATACAACGCTGAAACATCTCTCTCCATCCCCAGACGCTTAATGGTTAACTTTTCAAAATTCCATGATCAGTCCTGAGTTTAAACGAAACCTTTTTGGAGTTTAAAGGTAAACCGATTCTCTCTTAAGCTGGGCTCATAGTCTATTGTATTGGCTGCTTCCAGTTTTTTTTTTTTTTTTTAAATCCATCCTCCAACTCAATTGACTTCTTTGTTTTCGACAGTAGCTGCCCTTCTCAGAGGCATCTGTGTCACTGACTCTGTGGGTGCAGAGGCCACTGGGCAGTAGGAACACATTATTGCTTTAATATTTCAAAACTATTATGCAGCCTCTTATAAAACAGGCAAGATTTAGAGATGAAGTCCGGGTGACCAGCACAGGGATGAGGGGATCCCCAGGTTTGATTACAGAAAGGGCTGTCTTGTTGGGATCTTCCTTTGTACCACCTGGGCAAAAAATATATATGGCTAAACTGCTTCCCTTGGTAGGACACGGGGTGTCATGGTTTTACTGAGCACCTGCAATGTGCTGGGATCCATATAAGATTCCCTCCAGAGACTAGGACAGTTTTGCTTTCGTGATTTCTGGCTAGACATCCTGAAGAAATGGGGACAGAACTGTCCCAGCTCCTGGGAGGTCAGATGGAGGTGGAGTGTGGGAGCTGTGTTTTACTTTTAGTTACAGGTCTGTGTGAGGCTATGTGTGCCCTCAGAGGCCAGGTTTATCAGGACTCTGTGAGCTCACAGACATGGGTGCTGGGAACCAAAGGTGGGCCCTTTGCAGGAGCAACAAGTGCTCTTAACCTCGGAGCCATCTCTCCAAACTCATGATCTGGGAATTCTTTACAGGTTGGCCGGGATTCTTAGCATTCAAAGAAGCTAGGTCCCAGGGAGGGGATTGCACTCAGGCAGAGAGGTAAACCACCTTTAGCAGATGAGCCATCCTGGGCTATCTTTGAAAAAATAACTAAATGTGAACATATCTGCCTACCTTGAAACTGTGAACGGAATTAAAATGCCTAAACTGCCCAGGCATGATGAAGGACACCTTTAATCACAGCACTGGGGAGGCAGAAGCAGAAGCAGAAGCAGAAGCAGAAGCAGAAGCAGAAGCAGAAGCAGGCATATCTCTGTAAATTTGAGCCCAGTCTAGTCTACACAGAGTGAGCTGCCTGGGCTCTACTGAGACACATACACACAGCTTGAGGTGAAATTAAAAAAGAAAATTGCATTTACCTCTGGAGGTCAAGTCCCCTGGGATGGGGGGTTTCCAGGGAGAGGAGTGAGCAGGGCTGGGAGGTCTGAGGAGCTGGAGATGGGGGATGGAAGAGGGATCGGCTCCTTTTGCCCTGATTTCCTATTCTACATCTTTTCCCCATTCTACCTTCTAAGTGGCTTCTATTTTTTTTTTTCTGTCCTGCCCCTGGATGTCCCAAGAGCCTCTCCTCACCCAGCCACTTGAGCCAGCCTGAGAGCCTCTTTCTCTTCCTTGCAGGTTGCCTTCTTAGACTAGTAAAACGGCTAAGGGGTTCTAAGAATGAGAATCCAGCAACAGAGAGGCTCCTGGGTCTATGCCCTGGTTCACTGCCACTCCTCTCTTCTTCCTACCTCCGGCTGCCATGTGTCAGGCACCGCAGCTACAAACACAAAGCCCCGTGCACAGGGAGTACTCCTGGGCTGATGGGGAGGCAGCTGGGTAGACGAGCACCAGGCGGGCACTCTAGGGGATGCTAGCGAAAGCCCCCATTCTGGAATTCCCTCCTCTCCAGCACCAGCTAGGCTCTGTTAAAATTAACTCCACCAATTAAAAGCATGTTAGGAGACAATACTGCCTGTCTTTTGCTTTATTTTTAATTACAGGCCCTGGCCAACCATTTATAATTAGAGCAGAGCTCCTAAGCCAGAGTACGCAGGAATCGAGAAAGGGTGGAAGGGGGTGGGGAAAGCACCGGCTCTCCTCCTACGTCCCCGTCCTCATGGCTAGTCCAGGCCCCATCTACCCATGGACAGCTGTGACAGGCCGCTGCCCCACTAATGGACTGGGTAGCTAGGGAAGCACTCTCCGCTCACTGCGCCTCCCTCGCCTCTCGGCACACATTCTGATTATAGTCATTAGGGAGTCACCCTGAGCGACAGGAAGACAGGAGGGTGGAGCCCGGCGGCTGCAGGGTGAGGCAAACACGGAGAACAGAGCTGGCAAGAGCAGGGGTTGAGCCGCATTCCTGCCCTGTTCCCACACGAGGCTTCAGTCCACCAGAAGCCCACGCCGGCCTGGTGCATAGCAAGCCTTGGGCAGGGTCACCAGGAGGCTGTCACTGAGTCTCGAGACAACAAATGAGTGGGTGTGCCTCGCAGTCTTGCCCTCCGGCCCGTGGCCCTGCTTTGCTGTTCCCAGCAACCATCCTCATGTGACTAACAGATTTTCAGAATGACACCCTCTACCTCCCTTTCTACCCCCACCCCACCCCCACCTTGCCAAGGCCAAAGACCCCCGCCCCCAACATCCTTACTTGATTCATAGGCATTTAGCAGATTCCCTGACGAGGTTGCACAAAATGCCAGTTGGCCCAACCTGCCACATCTAGTTAGACTTCTGTTTTCCTGGGATTTTGACCTTCTCTCAGCTCAGGCCAGCCTCAGAACTCAGACTGCCTTGTCCTCCCATAATGCCCTCCTCCAAGGAAAACTCTGCACCTTCCGGTCACGCGTTCATAGCCCCCACCCAACACACATTTGATTCCTTCTAGCCTTTTCGGCTAGAGAGCTGACTTGGTGGTTTAATAGCATTTGGTGATCTTGCAGAGGATCTGGGTTCTGTCTGGTGGAGGCTTTATTGTTTGCCTTCTGTTTCTTTCCTTCTAGTGGCGGTCTGAAGGAACCCTTATGACTGGACTTCCAACTGTCTTGAAACATACAATCTTCATTTAAGTCCCAATTTCATTGTTTGACCAGGAACACAGGTCTTCTCACAGGCTGTACCCCTCAGGGAGCTCCAAATGCTGCTTCGTATGCATGCTCAGTTCTGTAGTTCCGTACTGCTGAGGGGTATACTGGATGGGGCTTCCTTTCTGCCCCTAAATTGGAGTGCTCCCCCATCAAACGCAAAACTGATCAGTCATAGAAACCACACTAATCAATCATACACATTTTTTTTCAACTCTTGTGAGCTGTTGTCATCTCCCAGGTATGGACATTTACACTCCGAGACCCATGTGGCAGGGCTGACAGAGGTAAGGACTGGCCGATTCTGCTTATCAGTGTGGAGCAGGGGGTGACAGCCTCGTGGATACATTCCAGGAGCTTTAAAATGCCGTTGTTCCAGCTGGAGAGATGGCTCAGTCAGTGGAGTACCGATTGTACAATGAGGACATTTGAGTTTTAACCCCTGGAAGCCAGGGGCATGTTCCTGTAACCCTAGCAGAAGATAACGTGGGGAACTAGAGACAGGCAAAGCCCCGAAGCTCATTAGCCAGGTAGACAGGGATCAGTGAGCACATAGACCCCTGTGCACATGCGCGTACACACAAACAAGCACACACACAATAATTATTGGGAAATGTCATCATTCTTTCATGACCTCAGATTTCTCAGGGGCTAAGCAAGATGGCATCCACACAATCACCGAGGACACTGCCTGGGAGCGGCAAGTGATGTGTAAGTGCCAGCTATCTGCAGGACTGTTGCCACACTGGTGTTTGTATGGCCAAAAGGTTCAGCAGGATTGGGTCAAGTCATTCAGCCAAAGTCACAACTGAAAAATGTGTGTGCTTCTGACAGCTCTATGATCCATTTTTTTTTGTTTTAAAATAAAATTTTCATTATTATTTGACAAGTTCATATATTTATAGAATGCATCGTGATTGTATCCACCCTGTATATACCCTTCATCTCTCTCTAAATTCACCATTTGGCTTTGGTCAGCCATCGAGTTGAAGTATTGCTGGTTGTATGCACATAGAATAGTGTCAACCACATTGGAAATCTAACAATAGCCATACCAAATAAAGAAAATGATCCTCCGTTCCCCAGTGCCACAAACTGCAAATGCTCCTCATGAGGGGTAGAGGCTATGCCTCTCTCTTTCCCAGATGGACGTTTGGCTACCTTGATATTTCGTTGGTAACTCTAGTGGTGGTGTATGAGCAAAATAACTGTGTTGTGTCCAGAAGACTTGAGTTTCACAGAATTCTTCTCCATCCCGCCACTCATGCATTGTTTGCTTTGCTCCAATCAGATATTTTAATTGAACTCTCTGTCCAAATGTATTTATCATTTTAAGTTATTGTCGGTAGAAGGTATTTATCATTGCTAGTATAATAAATTATATAGCATCCTTACAATTTTATTTCCTAAATGTGTTAGTTACACACACGGGTAATAAGGATTGGGGCTTTTAAATCCCAGATGAAGAATACTGATATAAAGCAGTTTTCTTTTTTTATTGGATATTTTATTTATTTACAATACAGATGTCATCCCCTTTCCCCATTTCCCCTCCCTAGAATCACCTATCCCATTCCCCCTCCTCCTTTATGCTTTTATACCATTTTGATTACATGTATGTATTAAGATCAGTTCTAGGTCGAGGGTCTAGCAATACAATAGACGTAAATAGTCAAGGAACAAGCAAGATAATAAACACAAATAGTCAAAGAAAAAGCAAGGCATTAAACCCAGTTATGTGAACACTCCAGTGATCACTGTTTCTAAGGGCTTATCAAGATGACCAAAGTACCTGAGCCTACTTCCCTGTCCTAGCCCAAGGTCATTTTCATGTCTGAAGCCTACTTCTTTGTTCTAGCCTAATGTTTAGATTCCTGCCTGAGATTACTTCTTTGTTGTAGCCTAAGATTTAGATTCCTACCTGAAATTACTTCTTTGTTCTAGCCTAATGTCCTGGGCTCAGTCTCTGAGGAAGAGAGAAAGGAAAGGAAGGTAGGGTCTAATGGCTCCTGTCTGCAGTCCCAGCCATTTGAGAGGCTGAGGCAGGAGACTTGAAAGAACAAGGAGTCCTTCACTACAGATGAATTCAAGATCAGCTTAGACAACTTAATGAAACCCTGTCTCAAAATTAAAATTCACAAAGAGGGCTGGAGAGACAGCTCAGTGGTAGCCCCTCTGGCTAGCATGCCCTAGGCCCTAGTCCTGGGTTCAAAAGACAATCGGCTTAAACATCCTAATGGAGTAGGTGAAGAAAGACGGCCCATCCAGCCTTCCCTGAGCTAATTAACACTGGCCTCCTTAGCCAGGGAACTTTCTGGAAACTTTCTCAGGACTAATCCTCACTGAGGCGCCCCAAGAATTTCTTTATCTCTCTTTTACAGAGAAAACCCTCCAAGGGAGCCCGACCTGCGCTCTGCAGTGCCCCCTCTCGGCACCCCCTCATGGTGCCGCCCCCTCAGTCCTCCTCGGAAAGTGTCTACGCTTCCCTTTCTGCTCTGCTAATTATCCTTTTAACTGGGGCTGGCGTATTTTTGCCACGAGATCTTGTGGTTTATTTTTATCCACCTCTCCATAATGGTATCAGGGCCGTTACTCGGGGAGGCTGCAAGCACTGAGCTGCACCCCAATTTACAATGGCAATTATAATCTCCGACAGAAACACATGCAGCTGGCGTCAATTTTAAACAATATTTTGATCATAATAATTAAAAAAGTAACTTATGGTGTGCACGCATTAGATAAATTAATGTTATTCCAAGGCTCTGCTAAAAGACGTGCGAGGCAGAGAGAGTGAAAAGGGAACGGGGCCCGGATCTCTGGAGCTTCGGAAGCGTGTCTCCAGCCCTGCGCACTACCTGCGCTCTCAAATTAACTTTCACAACGAGTGTAATATCTGTGTGTCCTTCAAGTTGAATGCTTCCCGTCCCCGCCCCTCCCTGGACGCGCCTGAGAAATTGAGGGTTATCAAGGTATTTGGGTATAAACAAGCACATTTTCTTGTCACAGCTCCTAGAACCGGTGACAGGCAGCTGAAAGGACGCTCTTCTCTCTCCCAAATTTAACGGTGCTAGACTCAAATGGGAGCAGGACCCGAGGGCGTGGGGGGGCTGGGACGGAGGAGAGAGAGAGAGAGAGAGAGAGAGAGAGAGAGAGAGAGAGAGAGAGAGAACCTGCCCCAGGAATGGGACTCAGAACTACACACCCCCATTTACACACACCAAGTAATTTACATGTGATTTTTTATACATCGAACTCACATGGAAGAATGCTTGCCTAGCATACTGGAAGGCCTGGGATTAATCCTCAACACCACATAAACCCAGTGCGATGTTTTAACGCATCAGCGTGATGGCGCACATCTGTAATCCTCGCACTCAGAAGGTAGAGACAGGAGGATCAGAAGTTCCAAGTCATCTGGCTATGGGCTATATGAAACACATGCTCTCTCTGTCTCTGTCTCTCTATTTCTCTGTCTCTGTCTCTCTCCCTCTCTCCCTTGTCCCTCCCTCTTTCCCCCCTCTCTTTCTCTGTCCATGTGTGTATGTGTACACACATACATATATACACATACATACAAATACATATATAATAGACTCATGTGTAGGAATTCGTATGCAGACACAGGCACCCTCATGCCCTGTCCCTGTCTTCATAGACAATACTCATCACCACGCGCGCACACACATACACACACACACACACAGATTGATCCACATGAAAGAGCACACATCCACACACACATTGGTTACAGATACATATCCAACTCTGGGTTCACAGACACATGATACACAACCAGAAAGCCACAGATGAGATTTGTTTTATTTTCAGTTGGGGGAGGGTTGCATGTTGCATGTGACTTGGGTATCTGTGGAGGCCAAAAGAGGGCATCAGATATCCTGGAACTGCATAACGGACAGTTGTGAGCTAACCAAGGTGAGTGCTAGGAACCAAACCGCTCCTTTGTAAGGGCAGTACTCACTCATAATCACTGAGCCAGCTCCCCAGCCACGAAAAGTCACATGATGAAACTTAGCCACGTGCACATATATGCACACACACATACGCAACACACACATATATACACATACACACAAATACACATATATACACACAAATACACACATGCACACACATATACATACATGTACACATATACACACATACATACATGTATACATATACACACATACACATGTATATACATACACACAAGTACACACATGCACACATACACACATATATACATACATGCACACATATACACACATACACATGTATATACATACACACTAATACACACATGCACACATACATACACACATATATACATACATGTACACATATACACACATATGTAAGAGGAGCTAAAGTGGGAGGAGTTACTAGAGGAAGAGGAAAAAGGAAGAGGAGGAGCTAGAGAGGGCAGAGATGTAGGAGGATGGAGAACCACACAGGTATGGAGAGCACTCATGGGGAACAACTTATAAACTTATAATTAGGTTAGCTAATTGGGATACAACTCTCTTTGTATGGGCATCTTGTTACTAATCATTACCAAACATATGAAGCCTTTGATTGATATATAAGAATTAGAGTCTCATTCTCTTACTGGGCCCACATGGATGGCGGAATGGTCTGGGCAATGCCCTGCCTTGCAGAGACATCGTGGAAGATTGGCAGAGCCATCTCTCACACTGGCGTCTCATGGGTGGCAGGGCTGGTGTTTCTGGCAGCCCAGTTCTAGCTGCAGCTTGCACATGGCCTCCGGCCAAGAAACATGGCGGCTGGGCTAGGCAGAGCCGCCTCAGCTGAGATAGTCGGCTTGACCAGAGGCCGGTTTTAAATAATTACTTCAGCCAGGTGGTGGTGGCACATGCCCTTAATCCCAGCACTTGGGAGGCAGAGGCAGGTGGATTTCTGAGTTCGAGGCCAGCCTGGTCTGTAGAGTGAGTTCCAGGACAGCCAGGGCTACACAGAGAAACCCTGTCTCAAAAAAACAAAAACAAAAAAATTACTTCAACTCACATACACACACATGCCTCCTTGCAGACAGAGCATTCACCTGAGGACAGGACAGGCCACAGATATCAGGCATGTGCCCACTTTGGTAGAACCCAAGTTAGAAGGCTGTCCCCACCACCATACAGTTACACACGCAGCCCTTGTCATCCCAAGGGCTGTGTTCTTTTTCTAATCTGCTCAGACTCTAAGCTTAAGTCCCTTCATCCGCGCACTCCCAGACAGCCCTCGGGACATGCACAGATCCCTGGGAGCAGAGGGACAGGAGCAAATCTTGTCTCAGTACTGGAGATTTTCTCTTGGTGGGGCCTTTACTGAGTTTCCTTGTTTTGTTTTATGATGAGCACCACTGTTTTAGTACATGATAAAGTATACACAGTTGACTGGGGGAGTGCTACTGTTTGTTTGTTTTGAGACAGAGTCTCTCTATGTAGCCCTGGCTGTTCTAGAACTTGCTATGTAGACCTAGCTGCCCTCGAACTCACAGAGATCCACCTGCCATTGCTCCCTGAGTACTGGGATAACAGGCAGACACCATTATACCTGACAAACATAAACTTCAAAAGAAAAGATGCTTTCTGGCCAGCAAGATTGCTCCGTGGGTAAAGACACATGCTGTCCAGCCTGTTCACCCGAGTTTAATCCCCGGAACCCACTTGGTGGGAAGAAAGAGCTGACACTTGACACTGCCCATGACACACGCATGCGCACTGTGGAACACTCGCGCCGGGACTTGCGTGCGCATTCATCATAACACACACACACACACAAAACCATATCCAAACAAGCGTTTTTAATAACTTTTTAAAGTTAGTTGTGAGCCGGGCGGTGGTGGTGCACGCCTTTAATCCCAGCACTTGGGAGGCAGAGGAAGGTGGATTTCTGAGTTCAAGGCCAGCCTGGTCTACAGAGTGAGTTCCAGGACAGCCAGGACTACACAGAGAAACCTTGTCTCGAACAACCAAAAATAAATAAATAAATAAAGTTAGTTGTGCCTTTAGCCACGGAGCCTTCCTGCTGGCTGCACCAGTGTGCTCTCTTCCTCTGCCTTTGAAGCCCTCCTTTATCATTTGCTTCCTTCTGTCTCCACAGCCAGGGACCTGGGCTCCTTGATGGCTTCCTGCAAAACTGATTCCTGGCTGATTTCCTGCCACCTTGGCCACGCTGGACCACTTGCTCCAGGAATTCCAGTCCCCAGGTGAAGAAACCTTTACCCCTCTGTTGGCCCAAGAGCCACTTTTCCTCTCCATGAGAGCGAAGTTCAGGTGGTCATTAACCAATTGAGACACACTAAACAGAACACACTAAAGGCCTGTGTTAGATACTCCCTGAGATGTTTCTGGCCAGACCTCACCTCCTCAAATGTTTCACTTGAACTTCTGTCTAAACTCAACTGTCCATAGAGGACGCTCCCACTCCTGAAAGTGTTCCTGGCACCTGGACTATTTGCTTTCTTTAAAGAACCACTAGGAAAACTAAAGAAGCACAGAAACACATAGTGTAACAGAGAGTATGCACCCACCTTTTCTGTTATTCTCCTCTTGTGTTTTAGCAACGTTACATACAGATATGACTTTAAGGGCTGGGCAATTCTACTTCATTTGATACTACAAAAAGAGGGGGGGGCAATCTTCAATGACTTCCACCCCCAGCCCAGAGAGAGGCATCAGGTTCCCAGAAGACAAACCAGGCAACACTTCTAGAGGATTCTATGACATTCATATCTCTTTAAAACATGCTTATATTGCTACCTCACAGTTCTTCCCATTCGGGGCGTTATCTATTGACTTTCAACTATGTAGCATGAGCACCCAGTTTTCTTTAACCTCCAGCTATCACCTCCCTCCAAAACAAACAAACAAACAAACAAACAAAAAACTCAACACTCCTCAGACCTCCCCTTGATTGTATTGTTTTTTTTAATCAATAGTTACTATAAAGATTATAAAAGCGCTATTTTATTTTTATTTTTTTGGTTTTTGGTTTTTCAAGACAGGGTTTCTCTGTGTAGTCCTGGCTGTCCTGGAACTGAATCTGTAGACCAGGCTGGCCTCAAACTCAGAAATCCGCCTGCCTCTGCCTCCCAAGTGCTGGGATTAAAGGCGTGCGCCACCACCGCCCGGCTGAAAGGCGATATTTTTAATGTCTAGTCCTTTGTTAATGGCGCCCTACCCAATTTCTCTGGAAGGTTGCCAGTTCCTCTCTGTACCCAGCAGGGTGGAATTTAATAGTGTGTCCTGGTATGGACTGGCGTCTCAGTGTGTGGACATATTGTGAACCTTTTTGGGTTCTAAGGTTTGTCTAGAACTCACTATGTAGCCAAGGCTATCCTTGAACTTCTGATCATCTTGTCCCCCAAACCCCAAATATTAGAATTACAGAGGCCACAGGTCATCCCCAAGTCTCATGTTCTTTAGGCCAAGGATTTGGTTGTTTGTTTTGTTTGGGGATAAGGATGGATCCAAGACCCCAGGCATGCAAGACAAGTACTCTACCTGGAGCTACACCCCCAACCCAGACTTAGGACTCCCCTCTGCCTCCATTTTTTATCCTTTCCTGATTGCTTCTCTAGAGTCTTTTCTATTTCCCCTCTCTTGTCTCTCTTGTTCTAACTACTGGGAGATTTCCTAAACTTTTACCCTCTCAGACTTCTGTTGAAAATCTCATTTTTCATTTCTCATTTCTCACACCTTTGATTTCCAAGGGCTCCTTTGTCACTGCTGTTCTTTTTCTGGCACCCATTTCTTGTTTCATGTGATTATCGTCTTCTGTCTCTCTGAGGACATTAGGTATAGTTCTGAAGGTTTCTTCTCCCTGTATAGCACTTACTCTGCTAGATTGCTTTTCCTGTTTGTGTTGTCCCTTTATGTCCCCGTCCTTCCTCATAGATGTGATAAACCTCAGTACTTGGATCTTATTTTTTAAGACTTGTGGACCAGGGCTGTGTGTTGGGGCATGCTTACAATCACAGGACTATGGAAGCTGAGGCAGGTGGATAGCAAGCTTGGGGCTAGTCTGGGCTATACGGCAAGATCTTGTTTGTTTGTTTGATTGTTTGTTTTTAAAGCATTTGAGGGGTCAGAGAGAAGTTCAGATGGCCCCTCAGATAAAGGTGTTTACCGTACAAGCCTGGCATTTTGAGTTCAGACTCCACAGAGTTGGCCTCTGACTTCTACAGGCACGCTGTGGCATGTGCATCCCACAGACACATCATGCCTACAAGTAATAATAGCAGTAATTTTTTTAAGTGGAGACTCGGGTATCATACTCATAGGAAGCTCCCAGTAGACACTATTGTCTGAGAACACTGTGAGGCAATGGGCTGCCGAGTTCAGCAGTCTCCACCGTCCGCATCTTGAAATCTTCTTTTTTCTTTTCTTTTTTTTTCTGAGACAGGGTTTCTCTGTGTAGTTCTGGCTGTCCTGGAACTCACTCTGTAGACCAGGCTGGCCTTGAACTCAGAAATCCACCTGCCTCTGCCTCCCAAGTGCTGGGATTAAAGGCGTGCGCCACCACCGCCCGGCCCGCATCTTGAAATCTTTTTACTGTGGTTGTCTAGGTTCCAGCCTGGCTGTGAGCACCTGGGAAGACGGAGCTGGGGACCTCAGCATCCAGCACACAGAAGTTCATTTGAAAGGAAACCACATCTCAATGGCAGATGCAGAAAGAAACAGTGTCTGTCTTGGTTTGGGTTTCTATTGCTGTTAAAAGACATCGTGACCACCGCAACTCTTATATAGGAGAACGTTTTATTTGGGGCTGGCTTATAGTTTCAGATGGTTAGTTCATCATCATCATGATGAGAAGCATGGCAGCTTCCAGGCAGACATGGCACTGAAGAAGGAGTCATGTCTGATCTTGATCCACCTGCAGCAAGGAGGAGACTGCCCTCCACACTGGGTGGAGCATTAGCATAGAAGACCTCAAAGCCCTCCCCCACAGTGACACACTTCCTCCAACAAGGCTACACCTCCTAATGTCACTCCCCATGGACCAAGCATTCAAACACATGAGTCTATATGGGGTCCGTACCTATTCAAACCACCACAATCTGTGTTTCCTTTATCAGATTAAAATGGTTTTATTAACATCAGCTGCTCTAAACACCTCATCTCCAGGAAGATCCAGTGACCCTGGACCCTGGGATCTTCTAAAACTGCTGTAGAAAACAATCTGATCAGAGCTTCCCACCCTTTGCAGCCCGTCTCTGTCAGCTTGCTGTGTCTACTGTGACTGCTCTGTGAGTTCACCCACTGAGGAGTACTCCTGAGAGCTTGCCTCCTGCCCATGAATTTTTAGGACCCCTATTGCACACATCCAGTTGAAATGGAAGGTTTTCCTTCCAACAATTCATCCTTCAACTCCCTTTATAAAGGGGTGGAAGGAAACGGAAAGAGGCAGAAATGGAGAGACACACACACAGAGAAAAAATGTGTGTGTGTGTATGTGTGTGTGTGTGTGTGAGAGAGAGAGAGAGAGAGGGAGAGGGAGAGGGAGAGGGAGAGGGAGAGGGAAAGGGA
>NW_021605583.1:6715394-6754737 GCF_004785775.1 Grammomys surdaster | reverse complement strand
CCCACCGGGAGAGGGAGAGGGAGAGGGAGAGAATATGCAGGTATTCTTATGTCATGGGTGCACATGCCCAGTCAGGATTAATTGGATGCTTTCAGTCCACTGTCTTTACCTCAGAGTCTCCATCTGTGTATCACCTTTGAAGCGATGGGCTTGTCCTCCTTAAACAGCCCTTTGCCTTCCTTTCCACACACTTCGGGGAGGGCATCAACTAATGGACGGGTGCAGCCTGCCATATTTAACTGAAATTGGTTCAGTCTGTGTTTTATAGATAAAGCACTATCTGTCTTTCCGTTAGCTATGAGCTACTTAAAAGAATATTATTATTATTATTATTATTATTATTATTATTATTTTATTATTATTACTTTGAAGTGACTGAATAAGGCTAAAGCTTGTGATTTATGGCTAGTGTGGTGCCTTTCTGTTGTTTACTCTAACTTCCCTTGGCCAGCCTTGACAAACAGGCACACAATCAAATAAATATTTACCAAATATTTATTAAGGATCTACTCTTTGCCAGGCAATACCCGGGCTCTTGGCATGAAGCAAAGATCCAAATGATTGAGTCACTGCTCACGTGAAGTCCACCACTGTGAAGGTAGCTCTGGGAGTCTCCAGGCAGCCTGTCCACTGATGCTTAGCTCTGGAGGAAGCTTCTTTTCACCCAAGGGTCCCTCTTCCTCCCACAGAGCTTCCTGCTACAGGATAGGCCTCCAGCCAGCTGAAGGCTACCTGTGACCCTGCCTTCCTGGGGCATTCTTCCTTACCCTATGATATTGCTTTCTTCCAAAGAACCTGAGTTCCGTTCTCTCCTGGGTAAGCCAGGATTTGGACCCTTGCTGTGAGCAGGTCCAGTAAAATTAAAACCCACAGCCTTAAAAGTTTTAATCCCTGGCTACGGACACACAGGTTCAACCCCTTTGGAATGTCCTGGATAGCAGCACTGTTGTGAGGTGTTTGTAATGAGCCCCTCCCAGCTACTTGCCAGTTTGTGCTAAGGGGGTGAGTCACGGTGGAAGACTGTTACAGAGCTGGGCTGACGCTCAGGAAAAGCAGCCAAACCGATTGCCAGTGTGAGAACTCACTCTCAGCTCCAAAGAGAGTCCAGGGGCCGGAGCCTATGTTCAGTCATGTGGCCCGTGATTTCATCAGTCATGCCCACACAATGAAACCTCAATAAAAGCTCTCAATAATGAGGTTTGGACAGGTGCCTAGGTTGTGAGCCTACTGATAGTCACATACCAGGAGGTGGGACACCCTCCCTGGTTCTACAAGGACAGATGTGCTTGAACTTGGAACTCTTCCAGCTCATGCAGTATGTATCATCTGGCTGTTCATTTGGATATTATAATGGTATTCAGGGCTGGGGTGTGGCTCAGTTAATAGAGTGCTTGCCTACCATCCGCAAAGCCCAGGGTTCAATTCCTAGCATCACATAAAGCCAAGTATGGTGCTGCCTGTCTGCAATTGCAGCACTGGGGAGATCGGGGAGGCCAGAAGGCCGGGGATTCAACATCATCTTCAACTACCAAGAGAGTTTGGAGCCGACATGGGTTATGTGATACTCTGTTTCAAAACAAAGAAACAAAACCCAAACCAAACATAAAGGATTCAATGAATCCAGGGAATTTTGTAAATTGCTCTAGTGAATTATCCAGTCTGAACTCGAGGCCAGATATTGGGATTCCTTTTTGTAACTGGCTAGGCAGAAGTGAAATGTGCAGGATTTAGGGGTTGCATCTGATGGGGACTTGTCTTGTGGGGTCAGCCCACTTAACCTATAGAATTTGTGTTACTTCTGCGTAGTTGGTATTAGAAGTGAACTGGATTCCAGGACCCCTGCGTGGTGTCTGTGGGATGGCACTGGAAGGTGAATCTGCTGGGATGCCTGTCACTACCATCCCCCTCTTGCCCAGTCCAGCCAAAGTGGGCTCCATTTTCCCTCAGAACATCACTGTCTCCTGGGATGGAGTTTGAGGTAGCTTTCCAGGACTTCAGTAGAACCCTGGGATAATCAACTTGCAGAGAGAAATGGTGGATTTGGGTTTGTGATTTGGGAGATTTCGGTCCATGGTTTGGGATCCTGCCGGCTTGGGTCTGTGTCAAGGTGGCACATCATGGCAGGGCACACGGTTAGAACTCAAAGCAGGGAGAAAGAGAAAGACACCAAAGTTCCACAATGTCCTTCAAAGGTAAGTCTCAAGTGAGCCAACACTTTCTGTTAGACCCACCTCTTAGAGGTTCCACCATCTATCAATAGTGTATGGATTTAACATCTGACACTCCAGAACCAGTATATAGCAGATATTCTCAGAGGATAGCACTCCTTCTGCAAACATATATGGAACATACACCCTATATTTCCTCTTTGAATGCTCAGAGGATGAAACTCTTGGGCATGGCATTTTGGTATGTTGGTAACTTCACATGGATGGCAATGGAGTTTTTTGTTCTGAGACAGGGTCTCACTATGTAGCCCTGGCTGGCCAGGAACTGTGACGATTCCTTTGGCTTGTGTCTCTCAGGTGCTGGGTTATAAATAAGCAGGCACCACCACTATGCCTGACCCTTTTATCTTTTTAAGATTAGATTCTTCAGAAGGAATTCTCTTGGTAAGAGTTCTTCCTCTGAGTAGCCTCCTAACTCAAGCAAACTGATGCATATCACAGGAAAGAGACTGTATTAGTTTCTCTTCTGATTGCTGTGGTCAAATACCCAGCAAGAAGCATTTTACAGGAGAAGGGGTTTATTTAGGATTACAGATAAAGGGATATAACCCATCACCTAGGAAAAGCTATAGAGCTGGACTGTGAGGCGGCTGGACACTCACACCCTTATATAGTCAAGAAACAGAGAGGGGGTAGGAAGTGAGGCCAGGCTGTATACTTCAAGATCCACCCCCAATGACCCACTTCCTCTAGTCAGGCTCCACCTCCTAAAGTTTCCATAATTGTAAAGCAAAACTAAACATGGCCCAATACTAGGATTGGCTGAGGCAAGTGTATCTCTGTGAGTTCAAGGCCAGCTTGGTCTATATAGCAAGCTCCAGCCCAGGTAAGGCTTCATAGTGAGACCCTGTCTCAAAACCGAACACAACCACAAACAAACAAAACAGTAAGGCTGTTGGGAATCAAGTGTTCGAACACAGGAGCCTGAGGGGCACGTTTCACATTCAGACTACAACAGAAACAAAAAGTTAATACCTTCCCAAAGAGATTCTGGCTGAGCCTAGCAACTGCTCTCTGAGGGACTGCTATCTTAAAGATTGTCTCTATGGAGAAAGACACCCTGAGCTCCCCAGTGTTTCGTCCCTTAGCCCATTACTTGTTGCCCCTCCTCCCAAAGGCCTCAAGCTTCTTCTACAGCTCTGAATACCCTATGAGTTTCATCCACCACGCAGTTCTTCTTCAGTTAGGTATCAAATGTCCCGTGACTTCCATGCATCTGTGTGTTCTTCACATAGGCTTTCTCCTGCTAATCTGGCTTTGTCCATTTATTCTGCATGGTAAAACTGTGGGGGGAAAAAGTCAGAGAAGTCTTTTCATGCTTTCCTACGTTGAAAGGAGGTTTTCTACTTTTGAGGGAGGTCTACCTGGCTTTTTCCATTGGAAGGGAGAAAGAACTCTTTCCGTCTGGCCTGGGTCCTGTGAGCTGGCCAGCTAGGAGCCCAGCAATGCTGTATGTTCAGAGGCTTGGGTCCACTCGGTGTGGCTTAACTTGCCTTTGCTGAGACCTCAGCCTCTTCTCAGGGAAGCTCCCTTGCAAACTCTCAGCCCTCAGGGTCCCTCATCTGGCAGGATTCCTAGAGGCCCTGCACCAAGGCTAAGCCTCCTGTTAGACAAGGAGAAACAGACATGCTCAGAGCTTATGGTTGGCTTTTTGGGTGGTGGTGGTGATGGGGAGGGTGCATTATTTGACCTTTACCAGGGAACATGCACCTGTACAGGTAGGAGGTGGCTCCACAGAGTGACATACACTCCTGAGATAAAGTGGTCTGGCCAGGTGCCCTGCTTCCTGCTGGGTAGGAGTAATAATAAGAGTTCACACCTGATACCACACTGCCGCCACCATTCCGGTGCTTTGTCTCCTGGCATCCCCAGTTTATGGATGGAGGTTAAACAAAGCCATAATAGCTGCAAAGTGAAAGATGTAAAAGATATCGTTCTCTCTCTCTCTCTCTCTCTCTCTCTCTCTCTCTCTCTCTTTCTCTCTCTCTCTCTCTCTCTCTCTGACATGATCTCATATAGCCCAAGCTAGCCTCAAACTCACCGAGATAGCATTGAACTCCTGATCCTACTGCCTCTACTTTCCAATTGTGCCACCCAGTGTCTGTTCTACGATTCTGTATCTGTTGTGGTTAAAAATTGAAATGTCCACCCACTGAATGACATATACAGATATTGGGGGGCTTGGTTACCCGGGGATGAGTATTGGGGGAAAGGGATTGGATTCTGAGGGCTTTCCAGCTTCTGTTTTTTTGTATTTTGATGCCCTTCAACTATGGGGCAGTTCTCCATTGCTTGATGCAGGGGAATGACGCACAGTGTGTCATCAGTGGAGACCATCCATGCCATCCATCCGTGTGCACCAAGATCCTAAGTGCACCTACTTCATCTGTCAGGGAAAGGGAATCTTGCACAGTCTCAGAAAGACAACCTCAGCTCTGGGAGGCCTGTACGTTCTGCTGCCCTGGCTCAGGGAGATCCTGCAGGCTAGCTTCAGGATGGAGGAGACTTCCAAAATGCACCAGAATCAGGAGCCGCTCCTTTGCAGCCTCTTTGGAGAGCTCAGGCCCAGATCCACTCTGATGTATCCAGGGTCAGCTCTCCAGTGTCTCTTCATCCCAGATAGCCACCTCACTACTCCACCGAGTGGGTTGGAAGCAGCTACAGGGACTGTGAAGAACAGGAAAGCAATGCCATTCTACTGCGGAGAAAATGTAGCCTCTGAGCCCTCCCTAGCTGAGTGCCACCCTTAGCTCCTTCTCCGGTGCGACTTTCTGGAGGTCTGAATAGGAGACGGCCCAACCTGCGCATGGTAGTCGAACCTGCAGGGTTCCAGACACTTGCTCAAATGGTTGTCAGAAAGGGAATTCAGAGTCCCACCCTCCTGTCCTCCTAGGGAATCCTTTCTGAAGAACGCTGCAGCATTCTTGGAAGCAGGGTCTTTCCCTTCCTCCAAGGCTTGGTACATGCTGGGCAAGCACTTTACCATGGGGCTATATACCGCCAGTGCCCAAGGGAACTGGTTCTTGAAGGTGGAGCTGGTTGCCTGGGGACACTTCCTTACAGGAAGGGCCCTCAAGTGAATTCTAGATCGGCCTGAGGGTTGGAGCTGTCACAGTCCGGCCACTTCTTCCTCTGCAGGCTAAGCAGGCTCTGGCTTCTGCTGCGCCCTGGTATCTCTGTCTGCCACCGCCCAGAAAGCTGATTGCCATGTTTGCAGCTTCTTTCCTTGTTTGGAAAGATCTGGAGGCAGGTGAGGCTGCAGGGAGAGCGGCAGTGACAGGTTGTGATTTGTGAGTTTAAGCATCCTGCTAGATCGGCCAGGGAAGGCTACTGCCTGGGAGCTGGGATGTCACTGTACTCTGGGCGACCCAGTTAGCCCCCTCTTCCGAGCTCACAAGATCCCCTCCCTCAGAGAGGCCAGACTCCAACAAGGGTCTCACAGCCCTCCTCCACGGGCAGTCCTTCCGATGTCTGGCTTAAATCTCTGGCTCTAACACAGGACTTGTCTTTATGCAGGTCCATTCCCGCGCTCTTAGAGGCATCCACCTAGACATCAGTCACGTTGGGATTTTTTTCTCTGTGCCTGACAAGGCAATTTGCGAGGCGCGAGGCTCCCTCTCCCTCCGGTACGATGCTAAGTGGGAACCGAGGGGGTGGGTGTGGGGGTGTTCTAAAGAGATACCCAAATTAAACATCCAATCTGCCATGTCCTGTGTCATTCAACACGATTCATCTTCTCCCGAGCTCCCCGCTGGGACGGCTCCCAGAAGCCTGTGGACGTGGAGATGCGGTCTTTAGCAACGCTGTTTAGCGGCCTCCTCCGCTAAGCAGAACAAATGGATGCCCGCGGTGCCCCCGCCCCGTTGTCATTCAAAGAGCCTCTGCGCATCTGCGCTCTGCTCTGCAGCTTTCAAACCGGCCTTCCAGGCTGAGGAGGACTGAGGAAGGATTCGAGCCTACTACAACGACAGGAGGGGCTTGAGGGACACCAGAGACCCGCTTTCAACTTCCATGGTCTGCTGCCATAACCCAGCAGGGGCCTGAGTTGGGAGCAGAGAGAACAGTTTGTGGCTGTCCAAGTTTACATAACCTGGAGCCCACAGAAGACTTCACCACTGCCTTTTGGCCTGCTGTGCGATTCTTGGGAGTTGGTGTCTTCCTTTAGCCCTGCAGACCTGCCCTTCTCTTCACGACTAGGAGGCGGGGCTCGAAGGCTTGGAGGATACCTCTTAATCTTAGGAAAAGGTTTTCTGATTGCCTAGTCTGTAGTTGGCAAAGTTTCTTCCAAGCTCCCTAGGTCCTGGGACTCACCGGACAATATCTTCGTCCAGCCAGTAGGAGGCGCTCTGCCTTGGTTTGGGAAGGCAAAGACGTTTTGGTAGAAACAAAAACAAACAAAAAATGGTGCCTCTCTGGGAAGATAAGAAGAGAGGAAGGGGAGGCAGAAGACCCTAGATATGCTGGCCTCCTGCCTAGGGTACTTAGGAGACACCTACAGCTGCACCTAACCTCCTGGGCCACTGTCACCCAAGGCCTGAGGCCAGTGTTTGCAGAACTCCCGCTGCTATCTTGAGCATCCGATCCACTTTCCCTAGACAAGCCTCCTCCAACGGGACTGCAGGAGAGGCTTAAAGAAGAGAGAAACAGCTGACCAGAGCTTCCTTTAAAATACTGGGTTTTTTTTTTTTTCAGGCCTTGCGAAGCAGGTAATCAGGAATCTGAGACAGGAGAATCAAAAGTTCAAGATAAGCCTAGACAACTTAGAAGGACTCTTTCTCAAAATAAAAAGTAAAAGTTTAGACCTAAGGTATACAGTGGTCGAGCAGTTGCCTGGCTATATGCAAGGCCCTAGGTTCAAGGTCCAGTACAATGTTGGGGGGTAGGGTGTGGCTGCACTGGTAAAGTACTTGTCACACAATCTTGAGGACTTTCCTCACACGTGAGGACCCGAGTTCAATCCCTCAGAACCCATGTTAAAAACAAAAAACAAAAAACAAAAAAACTAGAAGCAGCAGTGTGTGCCTATGATATCAATGCAGGCAAAGTAGATTTTGGTAGATGCTGGAGCTTACTGGCCAGCCAGTGTAGCTGAATCAGAGAGCTTCGAGTTCAATGAGAAACCTTGTCTCAAAAAAATAAGGTGGAGAGAAACTGAGGAAGAGACTCCATAGCAGCATTTGGCCCCACACACAGGGGCCAAAAGTGCATGCATACAGGGTACATACAAAAGGCGGGGCAGAAAGAGAAAGAAAATAAGAGGGGGGCAGGGGGAAGGAGGAAAGGAGGAAAGGGAGAGGGAAGAAGGAAAGGAGGGAAGGAAAGAAGGAAGGAAGGGAGGGAGGGAGGGAGTAAGGAAGGAAGGAAAGGAGGAGATAAATTCCAGTTGTACCATGGTAAAAGAATGAATGCACTTGTCATTAGATTCTGGCCCTTCACCCACAGTACCAAAGCCTTCTCAACTCCGGTTCCCCAATCTCACACCACTTTCTAATCTCATTTCTGACACGGATCCTCTCTGTGTAAAACAACAAAATATGCCACCCCAGAATAAGCCTGCAGCAGACCAGAATAACCCACCCAAAAATATGCTTCTTCACTGGAAGGATTATTCTGAGCGACAGCAGACACTGGGGGGTGGGGGCGCCTCTGGGGACACGCTGCCCTTTGTGTGGAAATCCCCATTTGTGAGAGTATCTCTCTCCAAAGGCTCATCAATGGGCACAGCACTGACTGAAGGGAACTTTCTCCTTGTGTACCGTGAACGCTGTGAGTTTCCAGAGCCGCCTCGTCTTTACTGAGATCTATGCACCATTATTCCTCTGTTTCAGCTGAAGATGGTGTGTTGGTCGGAATTCTAAGCCACTTTTTAAAGATTTACTAATCTTTCCCTGGGTGTCTAATATGGATTTTTGAGGATTTTTTTTTTTTTTTGTGAGCTCGTGTGTGTGCTCATGTGCTTGCTTGTATAATGCTGTTGACGCCCAAGGAAGGTATCAAGTCCCTCTGAGCTGGAGTTATTGACAATTGTGAGCCTCCCCAAGTAGGTGCTGGGAGCTAAACTCTGGTTCTCTGCAAAAGCAGGAAGTTGAGAAACCACCGAACCATTCCTTCAGCCCCTAGAAATTGAGCTTCGAATTTCCCCTAAGGCCAATGTGTTAAACAAAAGCTTGTGCGTACACACACACACACACACATACACACACACACACACACACCATGGGACTATCGGGAGGCAGTGGAATCTTTAAAACATGGGTCTTTCCTGGAAGTTTTAGGTCATTTGAGAGGATGCCGCTGGAATCACCAACTTTTCCTCTCCCTCCCTCCCTCCCTCCTTCCCTCCCTCCCTCCCTCCCCCCTCCTCCTCCTCTTCCTCCTCCTTCTTCTTCCTCTCTCTCTCTCTCTCTCTCTTCCTAGTCACAGAGTACTTTGCTCTGTCCCTGTGTGCTTCCAACAGGCTCAGAACAACAGGGCCACTCAATCAATCATGAACTGGAACCTTCAAGTTATAAGTCAAGGCAAGCCCTTTCTCTTCATAAATTAATTATCCAAGGTATTTTGTTACAGTGCTAGAAAACCAAATAATTCCACATACGCATGAGGAATACCTGTTACATCTCTCTCTTGTTTGTCTTTTGTCTCCTGGGTCCCTAGAAGGAAAAGACTGGTTTTCCTCATGTGCAGAATGTAGAGGATGACACCTCCTTAGTTTCTAACCAGGCAGGGAGTGTGGATTCTGATACCTGAGGATCCTCCCAGATCCCTGGTTCTGTTCCTGGTCTAGAGTGGTGGGGAACATGGAAAGAAGTCTGTGGCACCAGGGCAGCCCCAGTTGCATGTGTAAGAGGGTAAAGGGAATTATTCTTTCACCCTATGAGTGTTCAGTATTTGAATCTATAAATGAACAGCCAGGTGTAGTGACACCGTTATGGAGTTCTTGACCCTCGGGAAGAGACTATAGACCCACTTGAATCATAATTAAAGGATTTATTGAATACTGTTAGCAGGACAAACTTGAGATTGCTGGGTGAAGCAGAGTGAGGGAAGGATTTTTAAAGGCGAAAATCACAAGAAGACTTTGAGTATCTGCACAAGCAAGCCAAGACTGTTCTGCTCTGCCAAGATTAGGTAGTCAGGGCGACGTCAAAATAGTCCTTTGCTGTCTGCACAAGCGGGTTATGGAAGCCAAAAAGACAAGTTAGTCATATCATAACAAGTAGATGGCCATGGTTGTACATTTTTGGGTGTGTATGGGGGTGGGGGGGTCAGTGATTCAGGGTTACTGAGACCTTATCTTCCAGGGTCTGAAGTCAGGGACAACTGGCTAGTGGGTACCAAGCATAAAATGGAGTTTCTTTAGGCATCATAGCACACACCTGTAATCCTAGCAGTTGGGAGGTAGAAGCAGGAGAATCAAGAGTTCTAGGTCATCCTCCGCCACATAGTGACTTTGAGGTCAGTTTGGGCAACAAGGAAGGCAGAAAGGGAGGGAGGGAAAAGGGAATGAACAAGAAGCAGAGCAAGAGGCAAAAGCAAAGCATCATGGGAGGGCAATAATCCAGTGAGACTCAGAAATGTTTTGCCCTTTCATAGCAGATAGAAGGAAGAGGAAGGAGGAGCAGCTTAGAGGGAGAAGAAATGCTTTTTCAGAACAATGGACACACCTGCCAAATAACCAACAGGTCTGACAGTCTATCTTGGCTATGGGTGTGGTAACAACTCTACTCCTGCTGTGTCGCGTATCTGTTGGGGTTCAGGAAACAACACTCCAAAGATGGATGATTCAGTGCACTGAGAAGCCTTAGAGCCTGCACCAGAATCTAGCTGCCTCAGCTGTCATGTCTTCCCTCTCAGTGCAGGAGCAGCTTTCCTGCAACATTCTCTCCCCCATCAAAAGCCCTGACTTCCAAAGCCTCAATCTATACGAAAACAAACAAACAAAACAGACAAAACTAATGCTTTCTGGCTTCTCTCCTTCAGCTCTCGCTACCTTCCTACTGCAGGGGCTGGGAGAGTGGCTCAGTGGGTAAAGGCCCTTGTCACCAAATGTGAGGACCAGAGTTCAAACCCTGGGACTCACATGATAGAAGGAAAGAAGGCCCTGTAACTTGTCTTTTAACTTCCAGGAGCACTGAGGCACCCACATGAGCCCACAGCACACACACACACATACACACACACATACACAAAGTGTCTTTAAAAGTCTTTAAAAGAGAAAAGTTCCCACCACAAGGAGAAAGATGGAAATTCTGTCAACAAAAAATGTACAATATTTGATATTCCTTTGTTTCAGGGTCTGATGTATTCCAGATTGGCTTCCAACCTGTAGCCAAGTCTGTGTGGCCTTTGATCTTCTACCCTGTCTCCCAGGAGCTTGGATTGCAAACCTATGCCACTATATTCAGCAAAAACCAGACAGGCTTCTGTCTCATGCCATTGCCCTCTGTTTTGGTCTCATAGAGAGAGTCATTTTCTAACTACTGTCTGCTCTATGGGCTAGGCTTTGTCCCAGACCACAGCATAGTCTCAAACCCATTACCAATCTAATGGTCAAGCCCATTAGATTCATCTAAAAAGTATTTGCCACCCTACTCAACAGTATCTACTTTTCCCATTAGTCTCCTCTATGGAAGCCAGTGTGGTTGTCCACATCTATAGTCCTAGCTATTCAGGAGGCCAGAGCAAGAAGATTGCAAGTTCAAAGCCAGCCTGGGCAACTTAGTGAAACCTTATCTCATCAATAAGAAGGGTCTGGGAATGTAGCTCACTGGGCGACTGTTTGCACAGTTTAATCACTGGTACTGGGGTAGGTGGGGGCAGGAAGAAAGAGGGGGAGGCAAGAGAAGGGAAGGGACATTGTTAAATTCATTTGTTAGCTTGTCCTTGGCATCTCATTCCAAGAAACCATCAAGGGCAGAGGGGATATTTCCATTAACTTTTCCACAACCATCTCTCCTGTCAGGTAAGACAGGTGAGACAGGTGAGGAAGGGAATCCCATCTGTTGAAGATCTGAGGATTTCATAGCTAGGTAGACAGAGGAGCTTTGCAGAAAGTCTGTCCCTGCACTTGGGTTTGTTCGTTTGTTTGTTTGTTTTTAGATTTTATTTTTAATTACTTGTATGTATGTGTGGATATCTGCATGCCAGTCCTGGTGTGTACAGAGATGCTTAATCTCCAGTCAACTGCCTGATGTGGATGCCGGGAATTGAACCCTGGTCTTTTGGAAGAGCTGCCAGTGTTGTTAACCATTGAGCCATCTTTCCAGCCACCAGTGCCTACTCTTTCTAAGGCTTTTCAACTTGAAGTAACATTGTCTCAACACACCATCCTTTGGGACATGGTTTTTCCAAGCTCCGGTGCAAACAAGCCTTTCCCTTGATCTTTTCATTGTCCAGGTACTCGTGACATGTAGCATCTTGACTTTTGCTTTGGAAAGTTGACTCTAAAATTCAGCACATTCCCTGTCACCCTCCTGATGACAAAACCAGGACCTAGGGAGTATCTGACCCTGGAGCAGGTGTGGACTAGTGTTTGTCCATCTTTGTCGATTTGACAGGCTTTGGAATTGCGTAGAAGACATACCTCCATATTTAATCAAGGGGCAACAGCTAGCATTAGGTGTGGGCAGCATTCTCCCATACGCTGGGGTCCCAAAATGAGAAAACAGAAAGAAGAAAGAAAGAGAGAGAGAAAGGAAGGAAGGAAGCAAGCAAGCCAGCCAGCAGAGAGAGGTTCAGCAGTTCTTTCCCCTGATTTCTGGTCCACCCTGATGTGAGCAAGCAGTCCCACACTTTACCACCATAGACAGCCATTCCCACCACCATGCCTTTCCCATCACAATGAATTGTGTCCTCACACCGTTGTGAATCAGATTAAATATTTCCTGTCCTAAAACTGTTCCCTGTCAAGTTTTTGGTTACAGGACTGAGAAAAGAAACCAGTATAAACTCCTAAACAGTTGCAAAGATACTTAATGCTGGTGATAAAAAGTTACCCAGAAACAACACTATATGTTTCCCAGACGGGAACTTTCTCCTACAACGTCACAAAGTTATCCGTGGAAATGAATAAGTTCAACCCCAAGAATGCCCACCACTGCCTGTACCTTCAGGGCGGTCAGCCGTGTTTAGCGACAACAGCAGCCAGTTGCTAGTGAGTCGTGTTTGTAGGCTGTTCTCAGGAGTGAGGACGAGGCCCCGCGTGGATGGAGAGGTGCCACCCTTGCTAATTCTTCACACGCTCTGTTTGCCGCCTTTTATATATCAACTGAACTACAATTATCTTTATGGCTGGCAGAGTATATCACCAGTATGTGTCAGAGAGATTTGTTCCTGTGTTTTATTACATTGTATTAGAGCTCTGCCGTTTTAAGAGGTCATTACTCCGCTAATCACATGAAACGGTTTCATGGACAAACGGTGATGCTGGTGAGAACTGAAGCCAGAAGAACCCCTGGCTAGGTCCTTCAGAGAAATTCTGGGCTGGGCCTTAGAGGATCAGCTTGTCCAACTCCTTCTAGGCTTAGAGCACTCAAGGCAGGTGGGATTCTGCATTTTATGAGGAGATTCAACAGGGAGCTGCCGTCTCTGGAAAAAAGACCCAGGATGGCTATGTGACTTACAGAAGAGCCAGAATTGTGGGATACTGTATAATGGAGGCAGACGGTGGAAAGGATGTGTCATCTGTAACTAAGGAACTGCTGAGTTCTTTCCGCCCGGTAGCCATCTTCCAGTTAACTCGCCAAACTGACGAATACAAAGGGAAAGAGGAGAGGCACTCGGTATATGTCCTCTAGGCCGTTTAGGAAACACGGAGTTTTGTTCCTTTGGCCACATACACTCGAATCTACAAGAAGGGGGATATTGTAGACATCAAGGGAATGGGTACTGTTCAAAAAGGAACGCTCCATAAGTGTTACCACGGCAAAACCGGAAGAGTCTACAATGTCACCCAGCATGCCGTGGGCATCACTGTAAACAAGCAAGTTAAGGGCAAGATTCTGGCCCAGAGGATCAATGTGCGGATTGAGCGCATCAAGCACTCGAAGAGCAGAGACAGCTTCCTGAAGCGGGTGAAGGAAAATGATCGGAAGAGAAAGGAAGCCGAAGAGAAAGGTACCTGGGTTCAGCTGAAGCGCCGGCCTGCGCCACCCAGAGGAGCACACTTCGTGAGGACTAACGGAAAAAAGCCGGAGCTACTGGAGGTTATTCCATACGAACTCATGGCGTAATGTACAAAAAAGAAATAAAGGACCCAGACTGCAGAGTGTTTTCCTTTAAAAAAAAAAAAAAAAAGGAACTACTGAGAGGTGGTAACCCTGACAAACCTGGGGTTCCTCCCACCCCCGGCATCATAGCTACCGTGCTGCTCATGGCTGAGGTACGAATTTTACCTACTTATCTCTCAGAAAGCCCCAGGAATGTGCTCCTCCTCCAGTCCTAGGTCCAGACTCAGGAGGACTCCTCCCCAGCCCTCTTCTCTGTGTCTCTGTCAACAAACTGACTTTGTTGTTGCACCTGACATTGGTGTACGTTCTGGCGCTCTCTTCTCTGCCATAGGTTGGGAGGATGAAGGCAGCGAGGTGAAATAAACACAGACTCAGACTCTGCGGTCAAACACCTGGCCTTGAGTCCCAGCTCTCCTCTTTCCCGTTCTGTCACCTTGAAGATCAACAACCCGAGTCTCAGTTGCACATCTGTTGTGCTGAACAAATAAGATCCTCTTTACAGTGCCCGTTTGGGAAGTGGCAAAAAGCCATGTACCTACATTTCTCTCCAGCTTCACTGATGTCTTCAGACCTTCCCAGACTCCCGCTCTGTACCAGGTATCGTGCAAGCAGGAGACACGGCCCGTGATGATATCCGGGGTTCTACCTTTGGAGTGTCTGGTGTTCCGTCTGCTGATCTCTCTTTTGGCAATCGCTCCTCCCTCACCTGTCACTCAGGTGGTTCATCCACAGCTGACCCTCCATCCCATCTCTCAGTTCAGGACACTCCATCATCAGAGTTACCAGCATCTGCTCTGGAGGAGACTCATCATGAAGTTTGGTTCTGTGGAAGTCAGCCCTGCGGCATCTGTGGAACAGTTGAACATGGATTGCTGCTTGTTCACTAAGACTGCCAGTCAAATGGAGCCCGGGATCTGCCAAGGAATATCCTTGCTAAAAAGAAACCCGTAACAAGAGATTGCCAGGAAGTGATTTAAAAAAAAAAGATTTATTTATTTATTTATTTATTTATTTATTATGCACAGTGTTCTGCTTGCATATATGCCTGCACACCAGAAGAGGGCACCAGATCTCATTACAGAGGGTTGTCAGCCACCAAGTGGTTGTTGGGAATTGAACTCAGGACCTCGGAAGAGCAGTCCGTGCTCTTAACCTCAGAGCCATCTCCCCAGGCTAGGAAGTAATTGTTTATTGCCTCTCTTAAGCAACCAGGGTGAGAACACAGTGGGGTTTCTAACACTTGCTAGTGAAATAATTGTGAAGGTTTATTGTCCTCAAAATGACCAATGTTGACTGGCACTCCCTGTACCCTGGACATTGAGCCAAGCACTTTAAAGGCATCTCATTTAATTCTCCCACCGCTCTGCCGAGGCAGGCACAGCAAGGGAATAAGTATTCTCCAAAAATCTACATCAAACCAGAAGCTCGCTTCCCTGTCTCGGCCTTACAGATGTAATTATGATGAGCTCACGTTGGATTAGGGTAAACTCTATCCAGCGACTGATGTCTTTATAAGAAGAAAGGAGGAGACAGAGGCAGACAGACACAGAGAAGTAACGAATCATATACATGTGAAGGCAAAGACCAGAGTGCTGCTGCTACCCCTCAGAGCCCCAAGGGATGCTGGGAACTACCCACACTGGGAAGAACCGAGAAAACATTGCTCCCCAAGAGCCTTTCACTGAACCATGGCGTGGCCAGTGGCACAGTTCTGAACTTCTGGCCTCTAATTGGTGAGTGGATACTCGTTTGTTCTCTCCTCTCCTCTCCTCTCCTCTCCTCTCCTCTCCTGTCCTCTCCTCTCCTCTCCTCTCCTCTCCTCTCCTCTCCTCTCCTCTCCTCTCCTCTTCTCTTCCCTCTCCTTCTTTTCCTATTCTTCCTCTTCTCCACTGCCTTTAGTTACTGTTCTATTTCTGTAATAAGACTTCATGACCAAGTCAACTTATACAAAGGAAACATTTAGTTGGGGGCTTGCTTGCTTTTGACACAGGGTTTTATGTAGCCAAGGCTTGACCGTAATTCTCTATAGAACCGATGATGAGCTTGATGCGTCTACCCCCAATTTCCTGTTAAAGTCACAGAGTGACGGCAAGAAGGCTGAGGTTAGACAGGAAGGGGAGGCCGAGGGCGGCACATCCTCCACCTAGGAGGCTGGCTCTCAGGCAGTCATGACTAAATGGAAAGGAGTCACTAGACTTTCATTATGCACTAAACACTTGGCCTCATATGACCACCCGATGGCATCCAAGGATGGACAATGCGTTCACAGCTGCGTCTGGCACCTGAGGTGCAGGGACCTTTACTGAGGGCTCAAAAGTCTTACCTAGAGAAGCAGAGCCGAGAGACCCAGAAAGCCTTCATTTTGCTGCAGGCTTCTGCCCATAAACAATACCTGCCCTCACACCTGACTCGAGCTTTGAAACAGTCCGTCCTACTATCATAGGCAAAAAGAACAAGTTTAAATGATTGCGGTTCTGGCTCACTTGTTATTCATTTACGGCTCCCACCCCCACCCCTTCCCCCGCCCCACCCGTGTACCGTATCTATTGTCTCTAGATTTTTTTTTTATAATGTAATTACGGACAATAAAATTATCTCCTCTCAAAAAGAAAGGAGAGAAAAGAAAGGTCTGCAGATGTCACTCGGCGGTAGAATGCTTGCTTAATGTGTGAGATTCTAGGTTCAACCTTTGTATTGAAAAAGAATTTCCTTTGGGACAAAATTCCTTTTGTGTGACTGTATCAGTCAGGATATGATATTCATGTTGCACCAGGAAGACCATTCACAGTCTTGGTGCTATTAAATAACAATGAAATGTTTCTCTGCCCTTACCACAGCCTCTCTTGCAGACCAGCTGAGGCTTCTATGCGGGCACTGTCAGCATCATCTCCTCCATTTCGGGCTATCAGCTTAAAGGCATAGATGTCGTCTGGTGACTCCAGTTTCTGTGCAAGACAGAGCGTACAAGCAAGGCAGGCTTCAGCCCAAGGGACTCGTGATTCTGCTTACATCTAAGAGACAAGTGAGTCCCACAGTTATACCTGGTTCAACAAGACAGGACAATGCCTTCTCAAGGAGGCCCATAAACACTCGTACACAAAAGCAAAAGGCTTAGCTCACAGGGAAAGGTTTGAGACACATTTGACTGACATTCCTATAATAGACGAAAAACTAGCTTCTTTGATAAAAAGTACTCACAAGTCATCGAGAGACTGGGAATGTAGCTCTACTGATAGAAAGCCTGCCAGGGATGAAGGAGGCCCCGGGTTCAATCCGCGGTACCACAGAAACCAAGTGTGGCTGTGCACACCTGCAATTTTAGTACATGGAGTTGGAAGCAGGAGAATCAGAAGTTAAAGGTCATCCTTGGCTATGTAACAATTTCCAGGCTAACCTGGGCTACATGAGACTCTGATTAAAAACAACAAGGACCTGGGGAATTTTTTCAGCAGGTAAGAACACTTGCTGCACACACCTGAGGACCTGAGTTCAAACCCCCAGCACGCTTGTAAAAAAGTGCTGAGCCTGTGCCTTTACTCATCCTTGACCCTGGTGATGCGGGTGGGGCCTGAGATAAGATGATATCTTGGGCTTGTTGATTGACAAGCCTAGCTTCAGATTCAGTGGAGACCATGTCACAAGGCAGTAAGGGGGAGAGTGACAGAACAGGACTCAGTGTCTTCCGGTCTCTATGTGCACACAACACACACGCACACACACACATCGCATGCACGTGTGCACGTGCCCACATGCCTGCATGCACACACAATTAGAAACAGTAACAACAACAGTCAGAAGAGTGATAACTGCAGACAAGGAAATAGTCACAGAGATGAGCAGGGCTGGGGGGGGTTGTAGCTTGGAGGGGGTGGAACACTTGCTAGGTATGCACAAACCTCTAGCTTCTGTCTCCGGCACCACTGCCACTCCCTAAAAAAAGAAAATATTACAAACGTCTTGTACCAGGTATGGTGTGTGTGTGTGTGTGTGTGTGTCCTCTAAACTCCTGGCACTTGGGAAGTAGAGGCATGAGCATCATAAGGGAAGACTATGTTCAGCTACAGAAGTCTGACGTCAGCTTGGGCTATGTGAGACCCTGTCTGGAAAAAAAAATAAACAGATATGAATAGACGTTTACAGGAAAGGAAATAAAAGAAGCCCTCCATTCAGCCATCATAGGAATATTGCACATTGAAATTGTTCTAAGATATTGTTTTTTTTTTCAGCCACGGACTTGACAAGAGTAAGTACAAGCAGGTATGTCCGTATGTGACAGCCAGGCTGTAAACTAGCATAACTCTATGGCAGGCAGTTGGCATATGTATCAAGATTTAAAGTTCAAAGCCAGATCTGGTGATACGGTACATGCTTGCAATCCTAGCGCTTGAGAGGTGGAGGCTTTGGAGAAAGATCAGGAGTTCAAAGTCATCCTCCACTGCTCAGTGAGTTCGAGGCCAGCCTGGGCTATGTAAGCTAACTCGAAATTTTTTTTTGAAAAATGCCTTTTGATAAGCAGAAGTGCATATTCTGAGGAACATCTTATAGCGTTCTTGGGCTCCTAGAAATGAATCTTATACGTGTGGGAAATGATATTTGCTCAAGGTTTTTCCCTTCGCATTATTATTTGTAATAACAAAGGATTAGAAACCACTTAATGCCTTTTAATTGAGGACTGTTTAAATTATTTAAATTATTTCCTTCTATTCAGGAGATTACCACACAGATATGAAAGGAACGAAATGTCTCCTTGAAATGACGTGTGACAATCTTTAAGATTTAATTCTAAATGAAGAAAGAAAGGAACAAGGAGGGGGTGAGGATTGCTTATCCCCATCTGTCTAAAAGGAGGGGCCCAGCCACTGCTGTTTAGATATGCCAAAACAGCTCCAAAAATACATCTGAAGTGGGAAACATTGGTTGTCATTGAGGAGAGAAGAGTTCTCCCTTTGCTAACTTTTAAATTGTGAACGGGGTGGTGGGAGGGGGAGAACGGAGTTAGGAAGGAGGCTGGTCATTGGATGTGGAGCTAGCTAGGAACAAGCCTTGGTATTCTGCCGCACAGTGGGGTGGCACGCCAAAGAATAACATACAATACATCTCCAGAGAGCAGAAAAAGGACTGTGGCTGCCTCACTACAAAGAAACGATAAACGGTTTAAAATGAGAGGTATGTTAATTACCCTGCCTTGATTATACAATGTGCATAAAGATGAAAACATTACGTTCTGCCCCATAAATGTGCACGGTTGATTCAAAAACAACAACAACAAAAACCCCAATGAATCAGGAGGCTGAGGCGGCGGCTCAGTGGATGCAACGCATGCTTTGTAAGCATAAAGACCCGAGTTGGGCTCCCAGAACTCACATAAAAGTCAGGCATGGTAGGACACCGATCAACTCCATGCTGGGGGAGCAGAGATGGATTCTGGGAATCCATTGGCCAGCCAGTCTACCCAAAACATTAAATTCCAGAATCAGTGAGAAACCCTGTGTCAATAATGACAAAGTGTAAAAATGATTGAGTAAGATACCTAACCTCAACCTCTGGTCACCATATACACAGGTGAGTCAGACCATACACACACATACGTACATACATACATACATACACACACACATGCACACATGCACGAATAAAAATAAAAGTTTTTTTTTTTTTAAGATAAAAGGGCTGGGGAGATGGCTCAACAGTTAAGGACTCTTACTGCTCTTGCAGGGGACCAGGGTTCTGTACTGAACATCCATATAGTAACCCATAGCCACCTATAACTCCAGTCTGAGGGTATCTGACACCCTCTTCTGGGCTTTCTGCATGCCTTTGGTGCACACTCGTGAAAATACACACGTACACATAAATAAATCCTTAAAAAATAAGATGATAAGGGGTATGGGGTGGGCAGAGGGAGAGAGTACTGGGAGACTGGGAGAGACAACTGGAATGGGGGTGTGCATTTCAGGGGTGATGTGCAAAGGAAACTCCCTGGAATCTACGAGGGTGACCCTCGTCGTAACAGAGGACACAGAGCCCGATCAGCCATCTTTTGTAACCAAGCAAGGCTTCCAGCGGTGGAACCGGGACATTAAACCATCCACAAAACCTCCAACCTACAATTTGTCCTGCCTGCAGGATCTGCTGGGGTAACGGTGATACGAAACTTGTGAGAGTGGCCAACCAATGACTGGTCCAACTTGAGGCCCACACCACAAAGGGGAGCCCTTGCCAGACACTGTTTGCATGGTCAGGAACCAGAGGCTGGCCACCCCAGAAACCGAGGATAGAACCAAACATGACTGGTTAAAAAAAGAGTCATTGAAATGATTCCTAATGATAATCTGCTATACCAGAGTCTAGCACATCGTCATCAGAGAGGCTTCATCCAGCATCTGATAGCAACATAGGAAGAGATCACAGCCAAACACCAGGCAGAGTTCAGGGAACCCCATGGAAGAGGGGGAGGAGGGACTGCAGGAGCCAGAGGGGTGGAGAACACCACAAGAACACAGCCCACAGCATCTGTCAGGGGGCAGCCCTGCTTATACACTGAAGGCCTAAAATCAGCCATAGGCCTAAAATCAGCAATAGGCCTGACATACATGCCTGCTAGCATCAAGTTTTGGGTCTCTGTGGAAAAACACTGAAACAGATGACTATAAGCTATCGTAAACAAGCAGCTTTAGTAGAAGGTTGCCAAGCCTGGCTACTCATAGGCCTTGTAGATAGGTAACCTTGGTGGATAGTACCAACTTAGATAAGGACAAGTATATCATAGGCAGAGTCATAATGATCTGTCCCCTGAACCTTCCCCCAGCTGACACTCTGTTCTGGAAGATATCTATATTCCCCCTGAACACCCACATTCCTGTGTCATCCCCTTCCCACATCCTACCTTTTTGTGTATATAATCTGTGTGTGCAAAAGTAAAAATGGCGATCTGATCAGATTATTAAGGAAAGGTCGTCTTTCCTTGTGTCTTTGCCTGCTTCCCCCCCCCCCTTTCAGGTGACCTCCCCGGAGCCCTGTTTAATGCCCTGCTGGACAGGACAAGAATCAACTAAGCAGGACTCACAGGAGCTCAGAGAGACTGGAGTGGCAGAGAGCTTGTATGGGTCCCAGTGAGGTCTTCTGCACTTATGCTATGGTTTTGTAGCTTGGTGATCTTGCGGGACTCCTTACAGTAGGAGTGGGACTGTCTCTGACTCTGTTGCCTGTTTTTGAAATTCTTTTCCTCCTCCTGGGCTGCCTCACCCAGCCTTGATGCCAGGGTGTGTGCCTGGTCTTATTGTAACTTGTTATGCCCTGTTCAGGGAGGCCTGTTGTTTTCTGAAGGGAAAAGAGGAGGAGTGGATCTGGGGGTAAGTGAGGAGGTGGGGGTGGGGGGAACTCAAGGAGTGGAAAAAGGGGGGAGACGCAATATATGAGAGAATAAATAAATTTTTAAAAATAGATAAAAATTAAAATGAAGCCAATTTCTCTCTCTCTCTCTCTTTCTCTCTCTCTCTCTCTCTCTCTCTGTGTGTGTGTGTGTGTGTGTGTGTGTGTGTGTGTGTGTGTGTGCGTATGCACGCCCCAAAGAGAGGGGGGAGGGAGGAAGGGAGGAAGAGAGAGGGAGAGAGGGAGAGAGGGAGAGAGAGGGAGAGAGAGGGACAGCAAATCTGTGGTGGCTAATCGTGGCTGTCAACATGACTACATCTGCAGTCAACGAAAACCCATGCAGCTGGGCACACCTGTGAGGGATTTTCTCGATTGGCTAATCTGAGGCAGGAAGACCCGCCCTAAATCTGGGCCGCAGCTGGTGGCAGTCAATTAATAGAGAAGGACCAGGAGGAAGGAAGCTTTTGCTTCTTGCCTGCTTGCTCTTACCCACGCTGCCATGTTTGGCTAGCCTGTTGCTGAGGTACTCTTTCGCTGGTGTTAGAAGCTCCTCCTCCAGGGTTCCAGTACAGACAGAAGACCAGCAGCTCTCTAGGAATGCTTGTTTGTCTATCTGGTGGTGGTGGTGTTGAGACAGGGCCTCACTGTGTAGCTCTAGCAGGCCTGGAACCCTCTATGTAGACGAGGCTGTCCTTGAGCCACCTGCCTCTACCTTTTCAGATGCCGGGATTAAAAGAATGGACCACAGGGCTTGGCAAAGCTGTTGTGTCTTAAAAAAATAAAAAGCAAAATAAAATGACCCAGATATATATTCCAATTCTGGGTCTTGTTTCCCTAACTATTCAAGCCACCTATTTAAATACATATAAATGTACACACACACACACACACAAATAGATACATACACGTGTGTGTGTGTGTGTGTGTATGTAATACCCAGAGATACTACAAACACCCATGACCTAGTATCCCAGCAATCAGCTCCTAACTTCAGCCTGCAAACTGCACTGAAATAGTCCATGAGTTTATTTACAAGCTTGTAAAGAAATCCAACAGGGCAGGTGTCAGGGCCTAGGTTCTTCCGACTGCAACCCTCTTCTTCAGGGAGTGTAGTCGGGAAGAGAGCACAAGGAGATCAGTATCGGAAAAGGAGGAGAAGCGTGAAACTAGGGAGGGCAAAGCCCATTTCAAGCTTTCCTAACTGGAGGGAGCTCCACTGAAGGCCTCTGAAGCTCAGAGCTGCCAAGGACTCACCGAGGAGCCATACCAAGCACGCACGGTACATAGCTGGTGTATTCAGTGAGCCTGAGTTAAGGTAGGTGTGTGTGTGTGTGTGTGTGTGTGTGTGTGTATTAAGGTGTGCTTGGATGTGTGTACTAATGTGTGTGTGTGTGTGTGCGCGTGCGCGAGCGCACTTGTGTGCATGCTTGCTGAGGCCAGAAGAGGGGGTGTAAGATCCCCTGGAGTTGGAGTTACAGGTGGTCATGAGTATTCATCATGGGTGCTGGGAACCCGGCTTAGGTCCTCTGGAAGAGCAGAAAGGTCTCCTAAACAGCAATTTTTCCCTTCAGCCTCCAGTCGCTTTCTTCTGATTTTGCTTCTAACCCAGAAGGAAGTTCCTCTCCCCAGCCAAGTCCTTTCTGGGTGCATCTGGGGATCCCCAGGAATCTGCAGCAAATCACAGGAGCTCTATGGCTGACCCTGCCTCCTCCAGCAATGCTTCCACCATGATACGCTGCCTCAACACAGTCAAAGCGATGGACCAAACCAGACCAAAGCTTCCAAAACTATAAGCCCAAATCAGCCTGTTCTCTTGTTCCTTGATTTATCTCAGGCATATGTTGCCACAGCAGACGGCTAACATGGGCTCACTTGAATACACCAGATGTGGACTTTTTTTTTTTTTCTTTAAATAGGAATCTTTCTGAGCCAAGCTCGGCACTCCGGGAATTATCAGACTGCAGGCTGCTGTTTTGGGTCAACAGTGAGGAGTGACTGGGAAGCAAGGCATCTGATTACTGTAAAGTGACTGACAGCTACATCCACAGGGAGTATGAGAGGTCACGGCAGCATTGCCAGTGTGAACTTGCAGAAGGAGATTTTGGTGAGGGGGTGGGGAGACAAAATGAAGAGAAGAATGTAGCTAGAGTAGACCTCACCCTGTGCCCTGGACTGAAGCCTCCCCTCAGCCAGTTCCTCCTGAGTGAAACCAGGATCCATGCTGTTCTTCCACAAATTACAGGAGATCAGCAGCTGACTCCAGCTCCCTCACTAGGCTGGCTCGGGCAGACAAGGGATGGAGGACGGGGTCCTAGACCACTCTGTTTTTGAGGCAGAGTCTCTTATATCCCAAGTTGGTCTCAAATTTGCTAAGTAACCAAGGATGACCTTGAACTCCTGGTCCTCCTGCATCCACTTCCCAAGCACTGGGATCACAGGTGGACACCGCCATGCCCAGCTAATGGGATTCTGGAGACAGAACCCAGGGCTTTATGGATGCTACACAAACATTCTAGCAACTGACATTGCTTGACACAGGGCTGGCTTTGAACTCGCTGTGTATCTAAGGATACCCTCAAACTGTCTGGACAAGACACCCCTACATACATGTACCATGTTTCCCTTGTCGGCTCATGTGTTGACGGGTATCCAGATGATTCCATGCTTTAGCTATTGTGAGTAATCTCACAGTAAGCATAGCTGCACAGAGATCCCTTTAGCATGCTGGGTTCACTTCCCATTTCCTTCAGACATAACCTGAAGTGGAAGTCTGGATCAGATGACAGATCTATTTTTAGTATTTTGGGACATGTGGGTTTTACTTCATTAGCTTTGCTGACACTGTCCTGGTTGCTACAGTTAGCTCCTAGAGCGGCCCCAAAAGTCTCAACCCCTAATATGTATGAATATCAGAAAAGCCATATTGGGAAAGGCAAATGGGGGGTGGGGTGAGAGAGGCTCCTCCCTGAGCTTCAGAGTGGGTGTGGTCCTGTGGACACTTGGATTACAGACGCTGTATTCTGTGATTACAATACAACTTGTTTCTAGCCTCCGGAGCAAGGTTTGGTTTGGTTTTTGTTTTTTAATTACACCAACCCTAGGCAACAGTTGCTAGTAGTTTATGAAGGCTTTCCCATAGAGCCAGTTCTATCTGGAGCAGGGCAAGACCAGAAGGAAGACATACAGGTGTGGTCCCAGTTCTCAGGCCAGGCTCACTGGTCCCAGTGTTCTGGTGAGCTCAGAAGATACAGAACTATCTCAAGGATGCTGAGAAGAGGGAAGGCTAGGTACTGTCACCCATAAGTAACATACAACAAAAAGGATACCGACTTTCCTTTCTGTTTTCTCCTCAAACAAGAAAGCAAGTTCAAAGAAAAGCTGTGGTTGTTGGGGTAGTGCTCCCAGAGACCCCAACACAGCTCTCTGATTTTGGAGTGCTCACCTTCACCTGGTTGGACACAGGGTCCTAAGAAGGGAAAACCGAATGTGATAGGAGGTAATATCAGGACAGACTGAGGGACGTACTAAGCCTTTCCCATAATGCACTTGAGCTGGAAGCTCATGGAATGCCCTGAATAGCAGGAGGCCACAGAGGAACTTGTCTCATTTCAGGCCTGGAGCCTGGGTGCCCCAGACCCTTCAGCTTCTGGATCCTGGCTTCCTAGTTTGCAATGAGGCCTCAGCCCCACCTCTCTAGTTGACCCAAGGCTGTCTGAAGTACCCACATGACGTTCACAGGTCCAGTTTCCAGCAAAAGGCCTAGGCCTGAGGGAAAGCATCCTTTCCTCAGAGAAGGCAGACAGTGAGAGGAGGAGAAGCCCTTCCCAACACAGGGCTCCCTCACTTTCTGTAGAAAGGATATGCCTTTGCTGGCTCTGAGCCCCCATGCTGTAGACAGCCAGCCTCACAGGATGGAAGGCCCCTCTGACGTGGTGCAGGGCTCCAGAGGTAATCAGTGTTGATTTAGGGAAAGTGGGAGCTGTCGGGTGTTTTATTGGTGTTAATGTGACACAGGCAGAATTAACAGCTCCCCATGTGACTGTGGAATATGGCATGTGAAGGAGGGACCCCCTCTCTCCTTCCACCCAGTATAGGGTTTGATTAAATCAGTGAGGGAGACAGAATTGAATTAGCAGCCTCTTGTCCCCATGCCTCCTGGAGGTTTTCTGTAAGAGAACCAAAGGAGACAGCCTGCCCTCTCAAGCCTGTCTCCTGGACTCTGGTGACTGGGAATCCCATTTGCAAATGCTCTGACCACTTCCCTGCCCCATCCAAGCTGAGTTCCAGAAGCTTCTTTACAGAGAAAGGGTCTCCAGAGTACTAGTCAGCTTGAATTTCTCTGGCACATCCATAAAGCAAGAGCTTGGTACCAGCTGGAGACAGACAGGAAGTGGGGAGCAACAGAGACCTGTGAGCCAGCCAGCCCACTGGGGGCTCAGGCTTCCCAGTTCCGGGCCTGCATAGTTTTGGATTTGTGGCTTGCCATCAGCTTTCAGCCCCTCCCCTCTTGTTGACCATGCTACCTTGGCCCCTTGTTTACAACCATTTGGTGCTGTCCCTACCTTTAGTTGTATCTCCCCACCCCATCCTGAGCCTACCAGGTACATGAGCTTTTCCACGGTCCATGTGACTACGCCTCTCCTCTGTCTCCTTGTTCGCTTCTTCCCTGGATATTCATGGAAAGACCATGCCTAGCCTCTTTTGGAGCCCACATTCCCGTCTGCACACCCAAATCACGAGCTCGCGCTTGCGTGCAATCAAGCTGAGGTGTCTGCAACACATAATCACAACCGGAGCATCCAGTTGCCAAACACTGATCGCCTTGAGAGGGTTTTAGAACCCAGTCACCGTAGTGCTCAGCCCAGTCTGCATCACTTTGCCTCCAGTGGTACTGGGAATGAGAAAGTGCTTCAGAGGTGTGTGTGTGTGTGTGTGTGTGTGTGTGTGTGTGTGTGTGTTAAATGCATGTGGTGCATGTATGTGAGTATTCGGCTGCATGTGGAAGCCAGACAGGATGTTGGGTATCTTCCTCCATCTCTTTCCATCTTATTATCTTGGGGCAGAGCTAGGATGACTGACCAGCAAGCTCTCAGGATCCTCCTGTGTCTGTCCCCCTCTTCTCCCAATGCTGGGATTCCGGTACTCACAGCCACGCCTTGCTTTCTATATAAGCACTGGGGATTCAAATCCAGGCTCTCTTGCTTCCAGAGCTAGTGTTCTTTCCCCTTTGGGCCAGCTCCCCAACCTCTACAGACGAAAGTCCCATTTGACAGGTAAGAAGCTGAGGTTCAGCCTGAGGTAGCAGGAAGCAGTTGGCTAACATATGGGTTGCCCAGTTCCATCTGAGCCCCCAGTTCACAGACAGTCTGGCTGGAGCAAGCTGGGCCCACACTGACCTCATCAAATTACTGAGCCATCATCCTATTAAGTGTTCCAGAGCTACATTTGGTGACACCATGCCTCACGACCTCAACAAACTAGAGAACTTTAAAAAAATCCCTTTTATCCCTTTTCTACTTTTTAGCAGGAAAATCCAGGCACTGGTATCAGGAGGCCCATGTGCCCATCACCCACCTTCAGAACACCAACAACGTTTTGCCAGTCTTGTTTCTTCTGTTCCCTCCCACGCGCTTCCTTCTTTCCTGAAGATTTTAAAGCAAATCTCCGCCATCCTTTCACCCCACCTGTAAATACTTCACGGTACATCTCTGACAGATGAGGGCTTGTCTTCCCTGAACCTAATTACAATACCATTACCACCCAACAAAATGAGCACCGGCTCCCAAGGTTAGGAAATTCTCAGAGCATTTTTGGATTTCTTCAGTCGAGTCAGCGGAGTCTTTTGACAGGTGGCTCACTCAGATCAAGATCCAGACAGACTTGTCCGTCCGTTGCACTTGGGTGGCATCTCTTGAGTCTCCCACTCCACTTCTTCCTCCCCCCCCCCACCTGCTACAAGCTTGGAGGGATGGGTATCCCTTGGGATGTACCACATTCCGACTTACAATATTGCTTGCTTTTATTAATGTTGTGGGGTTATGTGCATGTGTGTGGAATCCCGCCCCTTTCTCAGAATCCCCCCCCCTTCTCAGAATCCCGCCCCATTCTCAGAATCCCGCCCCTTTCCCAGAATCCCGCCCCTTTCTCAGAATCCCACCCCTTTCTCAGAATCCCGCCCCTTTCTCAGAATCCCGCCCCTTTCTAAGAATCCTGCCACTTTCCCAGAGTCCACCCATCCATGTGTGTGGACTCTCACAGGCACATGGAGATTCAGAGGTATGAACACCCTCGTGTGTGTGTGTGTGTGTGTGTGTGTGTGTGTGTATGTGTGTATATGTGTGTGTACATGTGTTGTATATATGTGTGTACATGTGTGTATGTATGTGTGTGTATATATGTGTGTGTACATATATGTGTATATTTCTGAACATCATGTTTATGAGTGTATGTGTGTGTGTATATATGTGTATATATGTGTGTGTATGTGTATAGGTTGCCTTCAGATGTCTTTCTCAGTCACTCTCTACCTTATTTTTTTTAATATTTTATTTTTTGTGTTTTGTTATTTTAATTCAAGGTCTTTCTGTGCAGCCTCAGTTGTTCTGAAACTTGTATCTAGACAAGACTGGCCTCCAACTCAGAGATCCACCTAACTCTGCCTCCCAAGTGCTGGGACTAATGGTGTGCACTGCCACCCTGTTTTATCTTTAAATCACGTGTGTTTGTGTGTGAGGATGTGCAAATGGGTGCAGGTGTCTGTGGAGGCAAGAAGAGGGCATTGGGTCCTCGGAAGTTGGAACTACTAGCGCCCCTGTACACCAGGCAATCACACACCTGGTGTGATTGCTGGGAACGAAACTCTGGCTCTCTACAAGAAGTGGTGGTGGGGGCATGCGGCTTTAATCCCACTGCTCTGGAGACAGGCAGGCAGATCTCTGTGAGTTCGAGGCCAGCCTGGTGTACACAGTGAGTTCCAGGACAGCTACACAGAGAGACCTTTTCTTGAAGAACCAAAAAAAAAAAAAAAAAGACAGAGAGCTCTTTCCAGTTTTTCACCTCACCTTATTTTATTGATTTATTTTTGAGACCGGGTCTCTCATGGTATCTAGAACTTGCTAAGTCAGCTAGACTGGCTGACTAGGGGGCTACAGGGATCTACTTGCCAGTGCTAGGGTTACAGGTACGTGCTGCCATGTCCAGCTCTTACACAGATGCTGGGGATCTGAACTCGGGTCCCCATTTTTGCATGGCAAGTATTTTACTAACTGAGCCACATCCCCAGCCCTTCACAGTGTTATTCAGTATTGTCTCTAACGGGCCCATGATAAGTGGATCACGTCATTTCTCTGCTTAAAATCTTTCAGTGCCTTTCCATTGCCCTTAAAATCCATATACTTACCCTGGGCTCCGCGGGATCTGACACCTGGTTCCCCTCTCTTCTAATTCTGGTTGTGAGCCTAGCCTTGAATGGCTGAGCCGGCTCACAAAGCCAGCCCTGGTTTCCCTCTCAAATTCCTCACCTCTGTCTCTTCCCTCTCCCTCTCCCTCTCCCTCTCCCTCTCCCTCTCCCTCTCCCTCTCCCTCTCCCTCTCCCTCTCCGTCTCTCACTCTCCACATGCATGGGAGTGAGCGTGAACACAAACACACACACACATACACACACACACACACACACACACACACATTCTGCTCCTTTACCATCCTGACAGACAAGCAGGAAAATATTCTATTGAAACAAAGTACCCCCTCCCAAAAAAAATTGGAATTTACCCCAGTTATCTCATGAGAGGCAATACAGGAGGAAGCCTGGTGCCAGCCAGAGAGGGAGCCTGTCTCCCATTATTAAAAAACAAACAAACAAACAAACAAACAAACAAACCTGTCGGACAATCTTGTATGAAATGCTAGAGCTAAGACAGTGCTGTGTCCGTAATGGGCGGGATTATAACCTAAACTTCATGCCAGAACCCCAAAATAGACTCAGGAGAATCGTTCGCTCTCTCTGTCCTTTCTTCTTCCTGATGTGAGCAAGTCGAGTGAGGTCCTTTTTCTGTACTTCACTGTTCTTTGTTTGTTAGTTGGCCTAAGGCTGTGTGAGGGACTGCTAAGGTGGCTCCTGAGCTAAGGATGCTTGCTGTGTCGTCATGACCAGGGTTTCTTCAGGAAGAAACTCTTCCTCAAAGGAGTAAGCAGAGAGGAGCAGAGGATGCCTGACCCCTCTTCTGGCCTCTGCATACCCACCCATGCACACTCATGCACGTCCACAAACATTCAGTCACACACATACACACAAGTAAATGAATACATGCGTTTTAAAGAACAGATGGACAAGCCTGGGTTATTGGGGCCATTAGGACCAGGCTCTGACCATGAGTAAGTCTGGAACAATCCCTCCTTTTTGTGTGTTGAAGCATCCAGCACTTTCTACCCCAAAGCCCCTGTGGACAGACATGAATCCCACCTCCACTTCCACTCTCCCTGACCTCCAGGGAGCCCTGCCTCATCCTGAGATCATATATTGGTGTCCCCTCCCTAGAGACGCCAACTGGGCCAGGCTAACTAAGGAGATCTCCCTCAGTGACCCACAGCCTTTCCAGTACCCATGGGGTGTCTCAAAATGAATGGTCACTCTCTCTTGTCTGTTTCCCTGGAGTTAAGAGTCCCTCTCTGTCTCTCTCTGTGTATCTCTCTATCTGTCTGTCTCTATCTCTGTCTGCCTCTCTGTCTCTCTGTTTCTCTGCCTGTCTCTCTGTCTCTCTCTCTCTGTTTCTCTCTGTGTGTCTCTCTTTCTCTCTCTCTCTCTCTCTCTCTCTCTCTCTCTCTCTCTCTCTCTCTGTGTCTCTCTTTCTCTTTCTCTCTCTCTCTCTGTGTCTCTCTCTCTGTGTCTCTCTTTCTCTTTCTCTCTCTCTCTCTGTCTCTCTCTCTGTCTCTCTCTCTTTCTCTCTCTCTCTGTCTCTCTCTGTCTCTGTCTCTCTGTCTCTGTCTCTCTCTGTCTCTCTCTCTCTCTTTCTCTCTCTCTGTCTCTCTCTCTCTCTGTCTCTCTGTCTCTGTCTCTGTCTCTCTCTCTCTCCCTCCCTCCCTCTCCTCTCTCTCTCCCCTTCTCCACAGCCCCATCCAGATAGAAGGCTCTGGGAGGACAAGACTGTGTTTCTGAAACCTAAAATAGCCAAGTACTTCCTGACGAATAAGTAGAAGAAACGGGAGACAGAGAGGGAGAGAGACAATCCTTCCAGAGAGCTTGCAGTATAGACTAAGGAAGGAAAACAGAACACAAGACCTTTCATCTGTCTAACTAGAACAAACGGGAGACAGAGAGGGAGAGAGACATTCCTTCCAGAGAGCTTGCAGTATAGACTAAGGAAGGAAAACAGAACACAAGACCTTTCATCTGTCAATTGATCAATATCAGTTAATCACCGACCAGTGACCTCTGCACGCAGCGCCGGGAGCGGGATGTCTCGGCAGTGAAGGCTGTAGTTAAAGGATCAATTAATGTGTGATCTCTCTGTGATCCAGAGCCCAGCTGGGGACCTGGGGAGGGGAAAACCTCCTGGAAGTTCTCCTGGAACTTCCTAGAGGAAGTCCTGAGCTGAGCCTCGCTTAGCAGACATCCCTCGCCTCTCCCCGGGACCCTAGGGCTCCAGGGAATTGGACCTCTGTGAGAGATAAGGAAGCTGCCACTCTACCATTTGCCCAGATCCTACAGTAGAGAGATGTCAGAACTGGGCCTACAGCCCAAAGATGAGAGTCCTCCCCATTCTGCTGAGGAAGCAGACACAGGAAGGAGGAAGTTGGACCAAGAGGAAGCAGAATCCTGGGAGTGTAGGAACTGAGACTCTCTGCAGCCCCGGGTGGAAGAGTCTTCACTGGATATGATACATCAAATGTGGCCCCGGGGTGGGGGGGTCCAGTCCAGGCCCGAAGCCTAGGAGAAAGACCAAAGCTCCCTGTCCCAGGCTCCATCCTACAGCTCCAGGGAGGGCCTCCCTTTGGTGTGAGCATCCAGAAGCTTCACACACTGTTTCTCAGGCTTCCCTGCTTCATTACTTTAGTTATTTTTAATGTAGACAAAAGACTTTGCTTAGCCCTTTCTGGTCTCATCCAAATGGACTTTCATCTTTTCACTAGAACTGTCTGATTTTGCAGGTTTGAGCTCAACTGTTTTATTAAGTAATCCTTTGCCTTTTAAGAAAATTTGGGGCCTTATTCTTATTTATTTCACTTTTTTTTGTTTTGTCTTTTGCTTTTAAGTGCAGATACAGCACTGTCACAGAGTCACAGAGGGAGGCCAGCGGGGTCTCCTAGACCACTGAGGCTCATCCTAGAGGCCTGGGAAACAAGGGCAATAAACTCAGGGCCTAGACAGTCTTCCAACAAAGACTGACACTCCCATTAAAAATTACTCATTTCAGCCATATGAAGACTTGAGGCAAATGGCTCTCACAGAGAAGATAAGATTAGCCCTCACAGCCCATCAGACTTACCAGAACAGGGACTTTTAACTTATTTGTGGGTGGGTAAATGACATTTTGTTGAAACTGCTCTGACAGGTGGATACCTGATATGACCTCTGTGTTCTAAAAGCAGCCATCACACACTCTGCTGGCTCTCTCTACCGAGCGACAGGAGAAGCAGAATTTTCACCCTACCCCAAGCCCAAGACACAGTCAGAAGTGGGAGTCCACAGGAAAAAAAAAATCTAGATAACAAGCAACCAGCCTATGCCATTTTGACATAGCTACATCTAATGTGGCCTGTGTCACCCTGGAGGATGGGACTATCCTTCTATCCTGTTGCTTGGAGTTTGGCTATTTAGATACATGGATAACTATTAACGTGGTGTCCTCCTTCCTCTGCCCCCACCTCGCACCGCCAGCATCTTTGAAATGTATGTAAGTGGTTTCTGTTCCACTCTATCCCTGACATTTCCTGCCTCCGGGTTGCTCAGGGAGCTTCCCCATTGCTGGAGGAAGATGTACTAACTGCTCACGGCTTTTGTTTACAGGCCGGTTATTCCATCACGCACGAGAGCTGTGTTTTGTTTAAAAATACAGGACGTTTTATAGATCTGTGTGTCATCCACACCCAGGAACCGGGCTAATCTTCTCTGGAGCATTACAGTTTTTGTTACAGGGGCTGCAGAAGCCAACCCTTGTTTTCTGTTCTCAGGGCCAGGTCTCATGAAGCTCATGTCAGCTTCTGATTCTCCTACCTCCATCTTCTAAGTGTCGGGATTGTGCTCAAGAGGCATCCTCTAAGGGCTGGTATAAAACCCGGGGCTCGCTACATGCTAGGCAAGTGTTCTGCCACGTGAGCCACGTCCCAGGCCTGACCGCCATTTTTACTTTCCCATCCCTGGAGGAGGACACAGGCTGACTCACATCCTCATTACTACCTGAGAGGACTTCACTTTCCTAATGTTTGACAAGCCAAAGGGTTAAAACTCTACCTTATTTAATTGTGTTCAAGAGATTGAGCAATAATGTTATCATTATCATTTGTTCACATGTCTGCTTCTGCAAATGGCCTGTTTTAATCTTTCATTCCCCCACTGGTTGTATGTGTGGTGTGTTGGGGTGTGTGTGTGTGTATGTGTGTGTGTGTGAATTTTTGATTTACAGGTCTTAAAAATAAATGTTGGATATTAATTTTTGTCAGTCTTAAAATCTGAAAAACCATCCCTCCCCCACTCCATCCACCACCCCTTGTTAACTGTGAGTACAGTGGGGTTTTTATTTGTTTGTTTGAGACTCACAATATAACTCTAGCTGTCCTGGAAGTCACTATGTAGACCAGATTGGCCTTGAACTCACAGAAATGAACCTGCCTCTCTGCCTCCAAAGTGCTGGGATTAAAGGCGGTACCACTCTGCTCTCCGACTAGTTGGTTTTTCGTTTGGTTGTTTTTTGTTTTGAGGTTTATGGTTTATGTCCTTTAACAGCAATCTGTAATGTTGGGATGATCAAATCCATTTATTTTCTGCCTTACATTTCATGTATTTTTTTTTTTAAATCTTTTCAAAGGAACACTCACTCTGAGGTTCAGAGTTCTTTTCAATTCACTTTCCTATATTTGTATTTATAATTTTGCTTTTCACATTTAAGCCTGTATTCATTTGTAGTATAAACCCAATTTAATGTCTTCCTAAAGAAGTGGGCTGTTTTCTTTGAGACCCTTCCCTATGGAACTTACCCTTCTGGATCCTTTGAATGCATCACCCGTGGTCTGCCGAGTTCCTTCATGGGCTTGTTTATTCAGCCTTGTTTCTGTTTATTAGATGTGTTTATCTATGTATGTCTACATCTGTTTCTGGTCTTCTACACTGTTTTTCCAGTCTGTGTGTCTAGTCCTTTGACAATAATGCACTGCGTTTATTATTTTGACTTTGTAACCATCTTGAAGATGCATAGCACAAGTGTTGTTTCTTTGTTCCATTGAAATTGGATTAGCTATTTGCAGCTCTCCATTCTCTTATGTAGAGTTTATAATCAATTTAATTCCCTAAAATTCCTGCTGGAGTTTAATTGAATGTAGAAATTAATTTCAGGTTAATAGGTATCTTTACAAGATGAAATCATCTCAAAGATAGATACAGTGTTTCTTTTTTACTCCGGGTCTCCGGTTAATGACCTTTCCTGGATTTTGTTTTCCTTTGCCATCTTGGGTCTTCTTTGTTAGCTAATAATCCCTTGGACCTTTGTGGTTTTCATTGTTACTATGAGAAGTTGGCTCCGCTCTGGCTTTTGGAACCCCGGTAGAGCTTAGAGTAAGTAACTGAAAAGTTGAAAATCAGGGTGTTCTGGTCATAACCACTGAAGACTGCTCTCTTTCTATCCCATGTTTCCCTTCCATCCCACCTGAATGTTGACTAGCACTGAGAGCCCACAGGTACTAGGCTCCAGGAGAAGGGAATTTGAGCTGGAGACATGTCTAGCTGGAGTCATAGGTAAAGGGTATGTGGCTTAACTGTGAATCGCTAAGGTCACTGCCTAGTGTCCTGGTGTATGAATGCCCTCTGAGAATGACAGGACTCCTCCTAAGCTTCCTGAACTGAAGACCTAGACACAGAGGTATACAGACAGAGGTAAATAAAGGATTAATTAGTAAGGGGCTGAAGAGATGGCTCAGCAGTTTAGAGCACTTACTCTTGCAGAGATTATGGTTTAGTGTCCCTGTACCTACATGGTACCTCACAACCATCTATAAGTTCAGTCCTAAAGGAACTGGACAGACATGCAAGTAAAACACCCATACACATAAACTGAATAACTTTTTTTAAAAAGATCTAAAATTAGTAAGAAAAAAAGCCCTCGTGTGTGTGTGTGTGTGTGTGTGTGTATTTACATGCATGTGTGTGTGCCTATCTGCCTTTATGTGCACAATTTGCATGTAGTGTCTGTAGAGACCAGAAGAGGGCATCAGAACCCCTGAAAGTGGAGTCTCCTGCAAAAATAAATATTCTTAACTAATGAGCTACACTTCCAGCCCCCAAAACACTTTCGTGTTCATTAGACTTTGCAATTTAAAAAATATAGCTATTTTGAGTTCTCACTCTAAGTACATGTGTTCTATAATTTTATAATTTTTATTTATTTATTTTTTTGAGTGTGAGTATTTTGCCTCCATGTATACTGGTGTACCATGTGAAGGCCTGGTGCCCTTGGAGGTCAGAAGAGGGCACTGGATCGCCAGGAACTGGAGTTAAGACAGTTTTGAGCTGCCATATGGCTGTTGGGAATTAAACCCAATCTTTCTAACATATAAACAGCCACCCCTCAAAGTCTGGATTTTTAAAAAAGATCATTTACTTGTGTTTAACTTTCTTAGAGGGGCGTGTGTGTGTGTTCTTTTGGTGTTGTTTGTTTGTTTTTGTCAACACATAGACTATAGGCTAAATCAGATTTGTTTTTTAAAGCTGTTTAACTGAGAAGAGCCTCATGTATTCATTAGCACTGAATGCGTCTGTTTTCGCATCAGGACAGACACACAGCCCATCAGGACAGACACACAGCCCACCAATCTGAAAAGATTTCCTATCTACTCTTTGAGAAGAAAAAGTTTGCGAACATCTCCCTTTCGTTTACTTTGTTGTTTTATTGAGACAGGGTCTCCCGTGCACAAGGCTGGCCTTGAACTTGCTATAGAGAGGAGAAGGGTGTCAAACTCCTTATCCTCCTGCTTCTACCTTCCAGCTAGAATTCCAAGCACAGGACACCATGCCTGGCCTGCCGATTCTACTGTAAAGGGATTAATTACAGTACAGCTTATGATAGGGAACTCTCTCACATGAATCTTCCTCAATTAGAATATTTTTTTTCAAGCCGGGCGTTGGTGGCGCACACCTTTAATCCCAGCACTTGGGAGGCAGAGGCAGGCAGATTTCTGAGTTCGAGGCCAGCCTGGTCTACAGAGTGAGTTTCAGGACAGCCAGGGCTACACAGAGAAACCCTGTCTCAAAAAAACAAAAACAACAACAACAACAAAAAAGAATATTTTTTTTCATCCTTATATGATAGCCTACACTAAAGTACATAAATCTTAGGTACCTGGCCTAACAAAGTTTTGCACACTAAGCAATATTCTGATCAAGGTCATGGATTCTCCAGCACTACAGTGGGCTTTCCCAATCCCCTATGGGTAAGTATCACCGATGCCCTTACTCCCAAGGTAGCATTTCTGAACTCTTGATTCCTGAGGCCATTGCTAACAGTCTCAGACACAGGATCCTACAGTACGTAGTGTTATGAGTCTGACCTTTTCACTCTACAACATAGGTCCAATTATGCTATATGCACAGCAGTTATTAAAATTTTAATGTTACTCACCGTTATATTACTTGAAAAACTATGTATTGTTCTTAGTATAGTATCCAATTCAACTGATACCCTGAAGTGGTTTATGCTTATATTTGTAAATAGAAGTAGCCTAAATTTTCCTTTCATATTATAATCTCCCCTTCCTCCTCTTCCTCCTCCTCCCCTTCCTCCTCCTCCCCTTCCTCCTCTTCCTCCTCCTCTTCCTCCTCCTCCCCTTCCTCCTCTTCCTCCTCCTCCTCTTCCTCCTCCTCCCCTTCCTCCTCTTCCTCCTCCTCCTCTTCCTCCTCCTTCCCTTCCTCCTTCACATTATATCAAATTCATGATGTGACCTGGATAGCTTTCCCTCTTTTCTATTTTTGGAATGATTGGTGTTAGATACCACTTGGGAACTAAACTCAGGCCTTCACACATGCTAAATGTGTGCCCTACCACTCAGCTTCACTCCAGTCCAAACTGGGTGGTTTGGATAGGAATGGTCCCCATAGACTCATGGATTTGAAAATTTAGACCATAGGAAATGGCAAAATTCAGAGGTGTAGCTTTGCTGGAGTAGGTGTGGCCTTGTTGGAGGAAGTGTGTCACTGTGGAGGCGGGCTTTGACGTCTCCATGCTCAAGCTACGCTCAGTGTGGTACACAGTCTCCTTCTGCCCCCTGTGACGATCAAGATGTACAACACTTGTCTCCTTCTGCATCACGTCTGCCTGCACACTGCCATGCTTCCCACCATGACAATGGACTAAACCACTGACACTGTAAGCCAGCCCCAATGAAACGGTTTCCTTTATAAGAGTTGCCTTGGTCATGGTGTCTCTTCTCAGCAATGAACTGTGGTATAGGAATTGCTAAGTTTTGACATTTCTTGACATTTAGGAACTTACTATAAAAACCTATGAAATAGCGTGAGCATTAGAGAGTTGGCACGGCAGGAAGGTTTTATAATAACCCTTACATTTCAATCACTATTTTCCCATTGTCTTCTATCCTAGTTTATTTTCTGTTGCTGTGATAAAAAATACTGACCAAAAACAGCTTGGGAGGGAGTGTTTGCTTTCTCTCAAAGCCCCCAGGCCACAGTCTGGAGGAGAGTAAGGCAGGAACTCAAGGCAAGAACCCAGAGACAGGAAGTGAGGTGGAGAACTCAGATGAAACACTGCTTACTCCATGGTGTGAGTACATGGCTGCAGTCTTCAATCACACCAGCAGAGGGCGTCGGTTCCCATTACAGATGGTTGTGAGCGACCATGTGGGTACTGGGAATTGAACTCAGGACTTCTGGAAGAGCTTAGCTGCTGAGCCATCTCTCCAGAACCTCAGCCTGCTTTCTTATACAGCTTAGAACTGCTTGCCCAGAAATGGCACAGCCCACAGTGGGCTGGCCCCTCCCACATCAATTGCTAACCAAAAACTTATCTTCAGGCATGTCCACAGGCCAATCTAATAGAGACAATACCCCAGTTGTGGTTCCCTCCTCCAAGGTAACTTTAGTTTGTGTCAAGTTGACAAAAAAACCAAACAGCACATATGTTTGTCTTGTACCAGTTCTACTACACAACCCACCACATGCAAGACACAAAACACACACGCATTCACACGCACACTCCGCACACACATGTACACACACACGCACATACATGTATACACACCCACAAATAATAATAAGGTAAAGATGTTTGTCTTTCCAGGGCAAGCTTGCCTTCACCTGTCATTCCTGTGTCTTGTAACACTCTCTCCTTTGTTTCATTGTTTCCATTTCTCTTGTTCCCGGGGACTTTCTCTGATGCTTTTCCTACCATCTAGATTTAAATTCATACTTCGCTTGTTCTCCGTTCTTCTTTTTCTGACAGAGGCTCTCTTCCTTGAACTGCATTCCTTTAAGTTCCCTCTTTGATCTAAGACCCATCTCATAGTATGGTTTTATTTTTCTGACATGTAGTAGCTTGTGTGTGACTCTAGCTATTTCCAGCCCCTGCCTTTCTTGGTGGCAATCATGCTGATACATCTAGCTGCATTTTGCTTGCCCAATGATGGTCTATTTAGTCAAATATAAGTGGAGTTTGATAAACTTCTAATCATGTCTTTTCTTATCATATGCCTATCTCTTAGGTGTGTGTGTGTGTACATGTGCCACAACATGTGAGCAGAGGTAGGTCAGCTTCCTGGGGTGATTCTTTCCTTCCACCATGTGGGTTCCTGAGATTGAACTCAGATTGTCAGGCTTAGGAGAAAGAGATCTTTCCCATTGGACCATCTCACTGGGCATTACATTTACTTTATTAATTGCTGAGAGTCATTTTGTGTGCCCTTTGCAATTAGGGACACTTTTGTTTGCCTTTATAGTTAAACAACATTTGTGGCTGAAAGTTTTTCCCCAAGAGTTTCTAGATAACATCTGCTAGTCACTTCAATGCCTCCTCATGGTCCTTGTTCAAGGTGACCTGGTTTTTCTCTCTAGAAACTTTGCATCTTTGTTTTTCATCCTACCAGTGACAAACAAATTTAATTTGAAATTAAACTCAATCCCATTTATATTAGAACCCATTGAGAATGAAATACTTAGGAGATGAAGATGTACCTCATTGGGAAGAGTACGTGCCTAGCATCCTCAAAGCCCTGGGTTGGATCTGAAGCATGACATAAAAATGAGGTACACACCTGTGGTCACAGCACTTAGGAGATGGAAACAGGAGGTTCAGGAGTTCAAGATTACCTTGAGCTATATAGCAAGGCCAAGGCCAGTCTGAACTGCATGAAATCCTACCTTAAAAATACTTAGATATAAATATATTTTACATAATTCTATATAAGTAATATATAGTATCGCATTATATATTTGTAAATATACAAATGCTTAGATATAAATCTATCAAATATACATAAGATTTATATGAGGAAAACTAGCAAACTCTTACGAAAGAAATCAAGGAAATAAAAGATTGGAGAGATATCCCATGATCATGGATAGGAAACCTGTCGATTCTTTCCAATCTGGTAAATCCTGGGCCATGAGAAGGCCCAGGAGGGAAAAATGCTTGACACTAGGCCTGACAACCAGAATTCTATCCCCATAATCAACCTTGATCAAAGTCCAAGGGAGTTATTTTGTGTGTATTGATAAACTGATCCTAACGTTTAAGTAAAAAAGGCAAAAGACCCAGAAGAGCCAGCACAAGACTGAAGGAGAAACAGTCTGATGTCTGTAAACCTCAAGAAAGTCATCTTGACAGTGTGATATTGGAGGAAGAATAGACAACTGGATAGAACAGGGGTCTCAGAAACAAATGACTCAACAATAGTGGGTGAGCAACCGGCCATCTAGTAGGGAACCAGTGATTCTGGAAAACCTCGTCTTGTCTCAACTGGGATCCAATGCAAAACAAAAACAAAAACAAAGCTAGACCCAGACAGGACTTCATGGATAGTAACTCGAAATATGCCAGTGTTTAAATGTAAAACACAAAACTATAAAACCCTGAAAAGATAGCACAGGAGTAAAATCTAGATTACTTTGGCTTTAAATACAGGAAAAAGCAGCACTCTCTGACAACAAGAGCCAGCAAACTGCATGCTGTGGTCTGCTTCATCATGTGGTAGAATTTGAACCCCGGACAACATGGTAGGGAAATAGATCTAATGGGGTAAAGTCACCAGAGCGCTCTCTCTCTCTCTCTCTCTCTCTCTCTCTCTCTCTCTCTCTCTCTC
>NW_021605583.1:6681004-6715384 GCF_004785775.1 Grammomys surdaster | reverse complement strand
TCTCTCTCTCTCTCTCTCTCTCTCTCTCTCTCTCTCTCTCTCTCTCTGTCTCTCCTCTCACTTCCGCCTCTCTCCCTGTCTCTCTCCCTCCCTCTCTCCCTCCCTCCCTCCCTTCTTCCTTTCCACCCCCTTCTCTTCTATCATGTGGTCATGTGATACCCATCACACAGCAATACAGCTGAAAGCCCTGACCAGAGGTCACCCCCTAACCTTGGGCCTCTTAGCCTCTAGAACCTGAATTAAATATGCATCTGTTCATACCAATTACCCACTTCAAAGCAGAGTATACTGGCCCACACCTGAAATCCCAGTGTGTGCCAGACTGAAACACAAGAATTACTGTGAGTTCAAGGCCACCTGGGGCTGTGTAGTATTAGACCGACAATGGCTACATAGCTTCAAAAATAAAAACAGCAAGTCACAGGGCTGGAAAGAGGATTTAATGGTTAAGAGTACCCTTGTGGCAGATCACAGCAGTCAGTCCAGCGACTTCTCCCAGCCTTTGTAAGCACTGAGGTACACAGTGTGTATATATATACCTATTCACAGACAGAACACATAAAAAAGAATAAAAAGAAATAAGCTTCTTATAAAATAATACACATTCCTTTTTGCTTAATCATTTTATGCATAAATTATTAAAATAATAATAAGTTATTCACTCTACAGTATTATGTTGTAGGAAGAAAGCAAACTGAGATACAAAACTTTATTTAAATGAAACTAAGACATTAACTTTTATTAAAATTTAAAACTTCTAACTGAACATGATGGGACATGTCTACAATCCCAGCACTCAGGGTTCTGAGGCAGGAGAGTTGTAAGTTTAAGGTCAGCCTGAGCCACATCTTGTCAAAGAAAAAAGGACAAGAAGGAGAAGGAATGTCAGGAGAAAAGGAAAACCTTGGGTTCTTCAAAGAACAGTGTCAACAAATGAGATGATTTATTACAGAGTGGAAAAAAATCTGCAAAATATAGATTTTATACAGAACTGAAGTACACTAAGAACTCTTAAAATTCAACAACAAGACAGCCTAGATTTTTTTAAAAAATAACGAAGCCAGGTGGGTGATGGCATACACCTTTAATCCCAGTGCTTGAGAGCATAGATAGTTGGATCTCTCTGAGTTCAAGGCCGACCTGGTCTACAGAGCAAGTCCTAGGACAGCCAAGGCTGTTTACCCAGAGAAACCCTGACTCGAAAAGCAAGCAAAAAAGCATTAAGACTTTAACAAATATGTAGAAAGAAAGTAAATATATTAAAGATATGCCAAATTGTATGTCAAGAAGGAATGACCAAATAAAGGGAGACATTAGATACCTACTTATGGGAGTGCTCAAAATCCAGAACCGACATCATCAAAAGCTGACATGAGCATGGAGCAACAGGAACTCTGTTGTAATCTCTACTTGTCTACTGTCTATTGTTCTCATGTTTCTTGCAACAGATTATCTTGTCCATTGCTCCCATGACACTTACAGCCACCTCCAACACAGTTTGACAGTCATGAAACTAAACATGGAGCCCAAGAATCCCACTTCTTGGTATCTACCCAGGTCTTATAAACTTAACTTCTCATCAAACCTCCATGGGGATGTTCCTGTGATGGTTAGCATGGATTGTCAACTTGAACAGGGTCTAGAATGAGCAAGGAGACAAGCCTCTGGGAATGCCTGTGGGGGGTTATTTTGATTGGTTTAACTGAGATGGGAAACCCTATCTTAAATGTGTGGGATACTGTTCCGTGCTCTGGGGTCCCAGAGTGAAAAAGGAAAAGAGAGCTGAACACCAGAGTTCACCTCTTGTCCTGACTGGCACGTGTGACTAGCTTCCTCACCTCCCAAACTATCACTTCCCTCCGTGAACCGGGAGCCAAAATCACCTCGTCCTTAAGTTCCTTTTATCAGATATTTTGTCACAGCAGTGAAAAAAGTAACTAATACGGCATCTGTATTCATAATCGCCAACACTCGGAGGAATTCGAGATTGTCCTTCAGAAGATGAATGGAGAAACCGTGCTACATACAGACAATGGAATATTATTTGTGCCCCAAAGTAATGAGCATCTACCCATGAAAAGACGTGGAGGGACCATCAAAGCATACTGCCCAGTGAACAAAGCCCATCGGAAAGTCTACACACAGAATGACTCCTGCTGTGACATTCTGGAAAAGACAAAAAATGGTAGAGACGGTGAAAAGATCTATCGGTGGCTGCCGGAAGGGAGGCGGGGATGACCAGGAAGAGTATGCAGGATTGTTAAGGTAGTGAAATTATTCTGCGTGGCATTATAATGGTGGACACTTACATTACACATTTGTGAACACCCACAGGACATAAAACAGCAGTACCGAAGCCAAGAGTAAACCATGATAATGACATATCTGTGCACTCTGCTGTAGAAATGTGCCAATCTAGCATGGCATGTTGACACTGGGCAAGAGGGGGGAAGAGGCCGTATACCTTCCTCTGGCTTCTGCTGTGAGCCTAAATTTATATTTAAAAAAAAAATCACAGATTCATTTTTCTTATTTCTCTGTCTTACATGTTGATTTTTGTATTCTGTGTGTTGTGTGTATGGTGTATGCCCCGGTAAATGTTTTTGTGTGTGTACAGGTGTGTGCACACATATGAATGCATGCTTATAAAGACCGAAGATCAATGTCAGGTGACTTCCCCGCTATCCTCTACCTTACTTTTTGAGACAGAGCCTCTCAATGAATATGGAGTTAGCCAGTTTGACAAGACTAGCCAGCAAGTGAGCTCCAGGGAATCCTCTTATTTCTGCCTCCATTGTGCCAGGATTTCCATGCCCGGACTTTTATTAAAATATGAGTACTGGGAATTTGATCTCAGATCTTTGTGTCTGTGCAACAATCCCTGTACCTACTAAGCCATCTTTCCAGTCTTATTTCTGTAAATAACACCTCCCTCCCTCCCTCTCTCTCTCTCTCTCTCTCTCTCTCTCTCTCTCTCTCTGTGTGTGTGTGTGTATGTGTGTGTGTATGTGTGTGTGTGTTACACATATGTACAAGGTGTGACAGCCCTTGTGTGTATGTATAGACACTGGCATTGAAGGTATCTTTCTCTATCAATCTCTACATTATTTTTGGTCTCTCCCTGAATCTAAATTGGCTATTTCAGATAGATTGGCTAGTCAGAGCCCCAGGATCCCCCTGTCTTTATCCCGCCATGCACTGGGGTTACAGGTATACCTAGCTTTGTACATGATGCTAACAAACTCCAAACTCCAAACTCGCCCCTCATGCAAGCATAGCAAAGAATTTACCCACACTGAGCCCCTTCCCCAGCCTATATTTTCATAAAGTTTAAAGTCACTGTTTCTTCAAATGGTATCCCTCACATGCAATCTCACACCTGGTAAACTGAAGCAGGAGAATCTTGCATTTGAGGCCATCCTGAGCTACACAGCAAATTCCAAGCCAGCCTTGAAAGTGCTGAATATATACCTTCCTATCTACCACGTGCTTGGGAGGTAGAGGCAAGAAGATCAGAAATTCAAGGTCATCCTTAGCTACTTATGAGGTTCTAAGCCAGGCTGGAATATGTGTACATGAGATTTTGCCTCAACAAAATCAACATGTCTCTTGTCACACCGTGGGAGCTGTCCTGGGTCCTGGAGGCACTGGGTTCTCAGCTCTGCTGCCAGCTAGTTGATCACTCACCTGCTCACTCAGGCCCAACCACACTGCCTTCTTCCACCATAAGAGATGCTGAGTGGTTCCGTCTTGGGTGTTTGTTCTCTGCCTTTCCACTCCAGTTCCCCCTCACAGCCTGGAGCAGTGAGAAAAGCTGTCTAAAAGACCATCTTCCATCAGGTATCCAGCAAGCCCCTCTCTGTCCATAGGAGCCTTGATGTTACTTGGTTACTCAAACTCGCTCTCCTAGTTCCACCAGCTCAACACACAGGGGCAAATAGAGCCTCGTTTCTCTACCATGACCTCCCAGTGCCATGGCCCTCTAACCTTACATGTAAAGGATGCCTGGTTCTGGACAAGGCAGGCTGTCAGGCCACGCACATACAGAACCATTCCCAATGCCAACAACTTGTCCTTGACTGTTCCCTTTGGGTAGGGAGCTCTTGGTCCTCCCAACTGTCCCACGCTTATCCCCAAAGCCAACAGAGAAGGCCAACACCCCATGCCTGAAAGAGCCACTGCTGTGGTGGAGAGGCTAGAGTAGATGGAAACATTTTTAGAGACCTGGAGCCCCTCATCCCTGGCCCTGAGCACTGACCCACCAAGGAGGGATAGAGCAAAGAGAGCTTTCTCCTCCTCCTCCCCAGCACTGAGCTGGTGCTCTAAGTTACTTTGCTATTGTTGTGAACAAACACCATGGCCAGGGCAGGGCAACTTACAGAAGGAAGAGCTTATTGGGGGCTTGGTTATAGTTTAGAAGGTTAGAACCCACGGCCATCATGGTGGGGAGCGTGGCAACAGGCAAACAAGCATAGCTGAAGTGTTTTTTTTTTTTTTTCCTTCAGTCTCATAGGGTTTTTAGTCTATGGTTGCTTGATCCTGTGTGCTTGGGCAGAGCATCATGGCAGCAAATAGCTGCACGGGAAGATGGTTGTTCTTATTCAACAGACGGGAAACGGAGAGGTTCGGGAAGCAGGATGGCCAAGGCAGCAATGGTGGGCCAGACATGTAAGGACCACACGGCATGAAAGGACCACTACCAGAGTGGGAAGCTGGGCAGGGGTGGGCAGTGTACTGGGGCAGGGTAGTGGACCTTGAGGAAGAACAGTGCTTCCAGGGGATAGATAGTCTGCAGTGTGGTAGTAAAGTTGAAGGAATCAGCCTCCCTTGCAGAAGGACACACACACACACACACACACACACACACACCCTGGGTTGAAGCCCCAGCCTATAACAGAGTGGTATTTAGGGCAGGACCTTTGGGAGGTAATTAAGGGTTAGCTGAGGTCATGAGATTGAGACCTTCATGACAGGATTAGTACCCTTATAAGAAGAGACCCCAGAGGCCTAACTTCTCCTCTCCCTGTCCCTGTCCTAGTTCCTTGTAAACGCACATGGAAAGGCTGTGTCAGTATACTGCAAGGAAGTGGCTATTTGCAAGCCAGGAAGAGAGCCCTGGCCTGGATTTGGCTAGGCTAAGACACAAGCCCCCCACCTAGGCTCACAGCCTCTAGAAGCCTACTGTGATGGTAATTCTGACTGTCAATGTGATCAGATTAAGAAGCCTCCAGGCAATAGTGAAGCACACCTCTGGGTGTTTTTGACAGAGATGATTAGATGGTGAGGGCTCCGACCTAATCAATGGATTGAGCCCTTAATTGATTCAAAATACGATGACATTATTGGGAAGTGAGAAAAGGCAGGAGGTGGAACCTAGCCAGAAGTGTATCACTGTGGGTGTGTCCTTGGGGGCTATAGCTTCTTTAGCTGTCAGGTGTCAGACTGTTTCTTTAATCAGTCTCTATTTTTTGAGGCAGAGTCTCTTACTGAACCTGGAGCTCACAGCATCAGCTAGACTCCTCAGGGAGCCCCAGAGATCCTCATGTCCCCCCACTTACTCCCAGACACAACACCACACTCAGCTTTTATCTGAATATTGAAGTTCCAAACTTAGGTCCTCACGCTCGCTTTAGCTCACCCACTGCACCGTCTCTCCAGCCCCGCTCCTTCTGTTTTAATAGAGCTGTAAGCCACAGGCCCAGCAGTGATAGAGGCGTGTTGGCCTCCTGCACTGCTGTCAATTCTCCAGTGGGGCTTATCTGTACCTTCACACCATGTTCACTTGTCAAAGGAGCCGGGGGCTGCGTGTGACAGCCAGGTTAAATAAACGCTGCCTCCTTCCACTCCCCCAATTCCTGTCCTGTTGCCGAGGACAGCGAATGTCTTTCCCAGCTTCCACAGATGCTGGTATATTGTCACCTGTCCTTATTTGATTAGTGTCACACTCAAAATGCCTGAGGCCATCTCTGCACAGCAAGAGCACAGAATGGATATGTCCCCCTTTTCCTTTGCTGCCTGACGGCTACTCCCTGGGAAAGTGAAGAGGTGGGACAGTGTGGAAGGAGGAAGGAGGAAAGAGGAGGGGAACAGGGTAAGTCCAGGAGATCAAAGAGAGGCACCAATAAGATCAGAGGTTCAAAAGTTCCAAACCTGGGGTCCAACATGTCTGCCTTCCCCTGTCCACTGTGGCCTCTCCAAGCTCCTGTGCTGGAGGATGTGGGAGGGGCCTTGTGGTTTCCCTCACTAAGGAGAACGGGCACCCTGAGCCCAGTGGCACTGATGAGGGGATCCTGGGTTATGACACCCCACCTTAGGGTCTCACTTATGTATGTATGATACAGTGATCCCAAGAGTGAGCCCATGCATAGAAGATGCTGAAAGGGTGTGGCTCCTTCCACAGATGACGTGACTGAAAGAATAGCATAGAATATGCCACCTCTGCACATGACCTCACGTATTCTAAACCTTCTGCCTCCGTTAATGTTCTCAGCAGCCTTGTGACACCCTCGGTAATGAAGAAGATCACTCAGGAAGCCAGCAAGTGGCAGAGCCAAGTCCCTAAATCGGATGCTCTGACGCAAGTTCAAATCACTCCACCCTCACCTGAGTTCACATTTTAAAAGCTAACCATGGGAGTAAATGTTTTTGGGAGGAGATTGAGACAGATGGATCCCTGGGGCTTACTGGTCAACCAGCCTCGCTGAATGTGGCAGACTCAAGAAATCAAGAAGAGATGATTGAGGCACAACAGCCAGTTAGTCCTCATGCACACATGTGTGCACACACATCCATACACATGTGCCTCTGCAAACACATAAACATATAAACGATAAGATGTCAAAGGGTGTGGGTGTGGCTTGCCGGTAGAGCACCCACTACCATTCATGAAGCTTTGTGCTTCCTTCCCATTATTTCAGGGGAGGGAAAGGGAGCAAGAGAACCACTACATCAAGAATAAGAAGACAGATCCAGCCCCTTGAACAGGTGTCTGTGTATTTGCTGTCACTGGCGGGTGAGGGTGAGCAGTGCTGGCTGATGTTAGACATGGTCCCCGGTGAGCCACAGCGACAGCACGCACAGCCTTGCGTTCACAATAGACTGGCACAAGCACCCATATGCCAGAGCGTGCACACGTTACCTTGCTCGCGCCCTCCCTTCCTGCATCCCCTGGGAATCCATTCAAATCTACCCAGCAGAACAGGAGGAGAGGAGGATAAACCAGCATCCAGCCACATCCAACGGTAATTCTCTCCCTCTCCTTGTGGAAACAAAGAAAACAACAAATGCTTCATTCAATATTCATCGGGAAACATCCTGACACGATCCCGGGAAAATAAGTCTTTTCTGAGCCCACGATTCCAGAGCAGTCTCTCCCGAGCCTGGGAAGAGCCAGGACTGGCTAAGAGTAGGCTACGGGGCTGGCGGAGGCACTTTTGTAGAAAATCTTAATTATGATTCACAGAACTGCAGCATGGAGATGGTTTAAAGCCACTTAATTAGTGTAGGGATATACAGCTACAATTATCCTGAAAAATGGCCTAGTTAACCTATGGAAAACTAGGGCCACCACTCAGCAATGCTGAAGACGTTAGTAGCCTCTTAATGTACCCCATCTACTCTTGGGCACAGCTTTGTGTGGGGACACAGGTCTGGTGACAAACAGAGGGGAGTGGGGCTGACTCTGGAGGGCGTCCGTGCTTAAAGAGCAAATATTAATAAGTAGCAGTGAAGGGAAACCCAGAATGATAGTTACTGAGCACTACCAGAGGCCAGGCGGGATTCTACTTCATTTTCCATGTAATTCTCAGGATTATCCTATAGCGTGGGTATTGAAGTTCCGAGAGGTTCGTCCATTAACACAATGTCACACAATCAGGAAACCGTTAAAGACCCCGCTTTTCCTGTTATTCCACACTGTCTTTCCCAGGCTAAGGGAACCCACTTAACCTGGAAGAGGGTCTTTTTACTGCAAGGAGGCACCACTCCCTCTGACGTGCCAGAAAACTGGAGTTATTCAAGTTGGGGGTGGAGAGGGCAGTGCCTTCTGGAAGAGTGGACCCATTCACAAAGGCTTCAGGGACGCAGCGTGCTGCCTGCACGGCCTTTCACAAAAACCCAAGCTGCCATCTCTAGCCTTGGTTCTGAGCCCAGATCTTGGCCCAAAGCCAGAGAAAACACATCCGGGAAGCCGTATGAAGTGAAATTCATTTGAGCCCTTCCTCGGGGGCACCCTGGTGCCACACGGGACAAAAGCTCGGAGTCCTCCAGGGGGCGCCCGAGAGCCAGCTGCGCGCTCCAGTTTCTCTGGCCAGCAGGTCGAGGAATATTCCAACAACGTCCTCATTCTTCGCTGATCAAAGGAGCCGGGATTGAACCTGCTGTAATCATCCGCTGGGGAGTTTGCTTAAAATTCCCCTAATTACGGGAGAGCAGAAAATTGCTATGCCTCAGACTGAATAGTGAAATCGAAGGCGCCCTGCTCCAGCTGCCTGGGGGAGACGAGCCAGTCTGGGAACAGAGAGGCGAGGGGGCCCGGCTACAAACTGCAAGAAGGGAGGGAGAACCAAGTACCTGGCCTGTGCCAGGAGTGGGAGAGGGAGGGAAGGAGCCGCTGCAAGAGGATGTGAACACTGGCTCATGGGTGTACCCACCTACCCTTCTGCGAATCAGCCCATACTTCTGACTTAGTGAAGAGTGCAGCTCTGATCTCTCCCATCTGCCTGGAGAGGGATGGTCACCTGTTTTGTTGACCTGTCAGGGAGTGGTTCCTCTGGGCTCATCCCTGCTCCAGGTACGTGGAAGAATCTAGAAGTAAAAAGAGGCGACAGAATGCCAGGTCTCAGGATGTCTCTGTCTGACCAGGAGAGTAGGTAAACATGGCAAAAAAAAAAAAAGTGACATTCAAAGACCCCACTCACACCAGAGCCCTGTACGTGTGTACAGGGGCCTGAGCTACATCAAGGGTTCCCAGGATTGGGAACTAGGCTGAAGTCTGATACACCCAAAGGGATTATGGGTGAGCATTGTTTAGACCAGCGCAGCATGGCCTAGGTAATTGAAACTACTTGTCTTCAGTCATCCTTCAGAGGCCAAGCTAGTCCTCAAGACTCAGGTTTTAGACTGGTGTCGTGGTGTAGTTCTCAACTGGGTAGGATGGAGGGGTATGGGGTGGGCAGCTGGCCCGAGGCGGAGGCTATGCCTCAGGCTGAAGGATCCCACTACATCAGTGTTTGGTCTCCTGATGTGGTGACTGATAAGGGTAGGGTGAACACTATTTTAGAAGAGGGCCTTTTCCTTCATGCTCCTGAGCTCCCGAGGGGCTCTGGGGATGGTGCTCCACCTCAGGCTGTCCTTCAGAGAAGAATAAAATTCGCCACACCTTGGTTCTCTTTTCACCTTTAAGTGATATTTCAGTCGCCCATGCAAATTCCCGGCATGTGCCCAGTGTGGTCCTCTTGGGACCTGAATGGTCCTACCTTGTTTGTCCTGGCCACACTATTGAGACTAGAGTGGGGAACAGACCCACTCAAACTACCATTTCAGACAAAAAAGGGGGCAGTTTTCTTTTTAAAAGCATAAGAATGTCTCCTGGAACCTAGGTGGGGAGAGCTGGCATCTGGCTCAGTGGGGGTCCCTTCTTCTACCACTCCATGAAACCAGCCTTGTTTCATCCTGGGGGTGGCCACGAAAGTCCATGTGGCCACATGTATGCATGTGACCTAAGACTGGGTTTGGGTTAGCCTTGTCTCAGCTGCCAGTTTCTAGTCCAATCAACCTCAGAGGAGGAGAGTTTGAGTCCCTTTGAACAAAGGGCTGCCACCAGCCTGACACTGTATGAACAGGTCATTTAAAGGCCCAGGGAAGTCACAATTGTTCCACCAATATCCATCATGGCAGAGAAGACACATTGGGGCATGCAGGGACAAGGCCCTGGGCATGGACACGGGTGTGTTACCTGACAACAGGTGGTAGTGAGGAGGTAAGACCTCAGCCCTCACCCGAGTGGCTTGTTGTGTTCCTCAGTGTGTCAGACACCACAGTGCAGATGGCCAGCTGTGGCTGAGGCACACCCTTCAAACAGAAAGCTAGAACTAAGGGACAGGGCTTTCACTTGGCCGGAGCCCAGGACACAGCCTTGGCTAAGCCATGCCAGGTGACAGGCGGGCTGGCCTGGGAACCTGGTCTTGGCAGCCTCCTGGCTCCAGGGTGATTGTGTGAGGCGGGGAGACCCACACTCGGGGGAGTGTGACAATTTGCATGCTGTTTGTATTGCAGTAATTATCCTCCCTTTTGTTCTCCCTCAGTATTTATGGAAACCCTCTGTGGAGATGCCGCAAGTCTCAGCAGCAGCAGCGCGGAGAGGAAGCGAGAACATGGTTTATGTCTCTCCTGGGCTCACGGGAGAAGATCCAAGCCCCACAGCCCAGGAGTGAAGGTGGCAAGAACGAGGTAGGGAGGTTGGAAGGATCGAGATTACAGATGTGGGGATACCCCCCCCAAGGGCCTGTCTTTAAGCTACCTCCCCCTATCCTGGCTCAGGGGTCCACTGAACAAAATCTGTCATTCTGAACTCAGGAAGCCTATTCTTGTGGCCTTTGCCATTGAGCAGCCAAAGCCGTTGGCATCAAGCCAAGCTTCCTGCGCACTCCTAAGGAAGTTGGACGCGCTTATGTATAGAGGACAGGAACAGAAGCCAGGGGGTCCCACTATCTCAGTGGTTCTCAACCTTCCTGATACTGTGACCCTTTGATGAGTTCATCGTGTTGTTGTGACCCCAACCATAAAGTTATTTTCACTGCTAATCCATAACTGTAATTATGCCACTGTTGTGAATCATAATGTGAATATCTGATATTTGACCCCTGTGAAAGGGTCGTTCAACCCCCAAAGGGCTCATGACCCACAAGGTTAAGAACTGCAGTACTAGATACCCACGGAAAGAGTCCTGGCCCCAAGGCCAGGGTGTCAGAAGGTAGACACCTGAGACCATTTCTCTCTTGGTCCTAGTCAGTCTCCAAGTTCACCATCTCCAACCTTAACTTGTCCCTGGGTCCTACCTCAAAAATGAAGTCTCAGAGCCAAGCCAGCAGGGACTCAGCTGCTTGTGGGTTCAGGGCCCTCTGCAGAGAACACAGAAACCAAAAGCCTCTGAGCTTGAGATGAGAGAGACCATGGAGGCTTGGGGAAGGTCCTAGGTTGTAGAAAGAACCTGTGATAGAGTCACAGGGTCCTTAACTCTCTGATATTAATTTATTGTTAAGCCGATTGTTACCCTGACATCCCCGAAGGTCTTATCTTGCCACTGACTGTGGCAATTTCTGACCAGATGGAGCTGCCCCGGGTGGCTGAGCAGCACCAAGGAGCGAGGTGTCTGCAGACAGAGAACCAGCAATGACACGGGACATTAGGTGCTGATGACTTTGTGGAGCAAGAGACTTGCAATTAAAGACACAATGGGCCCCTCTGGGGGCTGTCAGACAAGATTCAGAACAAGGGTCAGGGAGCTGGGAGGATGGTGAATAAGCAGCTGGCGGAGCCTACAGAAGGACCAGGATAGGAGCTCTGGGGCACCAGCCTTTGTCCTCTCAGAAAGTCTGTCACTTCAGCCCCTGCTGCCTGCCCATCCAAGCTAAGCATGCTCACTGGAGGTCGCAAGTGGTTGCCTGGGTCTCACCAATGAGATGAGGAAATGGGACTGGAGGGTAAGTGACTTGACTCAACCTTCAAGACAGTGGAGACAAGGTCAAGCCCAAGTCCATTAGGTGCCCAGTTAGGACTCATGGCCACCTACTGTGTGCCTTCTCCTGAGGTATTCCCAGCTGGATTCTCGGCATTGCCAGAGCTCCAGGCTGGACACCCAGCTTGGGCTAGAAGATTCCAGTGAGAATACCTGAGGGACCAAGAACTCACCTGGACTCCGTGGCAACTATCTCCAGGATCCCCTTGTCCTGAGATTGGGAAGAGACACATGAGGATTTCCGAGAGGAAGGGCAGGCCCAAGAAGGTAAGAGGTGAGGAGGGGTGCGTGCTGCCCCAAGTTTGTTTCTGAGGACCCCATCTTGTTCAAGGTCCCCACTTTGGGTATGCTCCCAGTTCTCTCTCCGCAGGCTTTGTCAGCATCATTAAGTTATCTCTATCTATCCAGGCCACCACTTCTGGCCTCCATCCCAGCCTTGCTGATTTACGAATATCCACCAGGCCCAAGAGCCATCTCCAAAGGTTTGTAGACCTTGGCCACTATCACACTAAAAGATCCAGTAGAGAGAGGAGGGTGCAGATGAGGCAGGATGTGACCCACTTGGGACCTAGATGGGGCAAGGTAGCTCCGTGGCAATGTTGTCACTGACAGACAAGGACTCTGAGGGAAAGGGAGGGTTTGTGTAGAAAACAGAAGTGACAAAAGGAAACAAAGCCAGAGAATTCGAGCGGAAGTCGTTCTGTTCAGAATGCCTGTGTCCGACATCCCCACGGCCCAGCTATCCTCAACCCTCAGCAGAAACTCTGCCTCTCCTAATGGAGTTTTCTTTTCCGTCTTCCTGTAGACTTTCCACACAGGCTACAAATTTGCCCTGTACGAACCTGACTAGATCTGGGGCTCCATGAGGAAGAGGCTAGGTCTCGCTCACCATCATGAGAGCTTTGTGAGGGTTAATCTCCGTTTAGATTTAAATTAGATATAGAATCACCGTGGTGTGCCTGTGAGGGTGTTTCCAGAAAATGTTTAAATAAAAGGAAGATCCACCCCGAATGTGAACAACACCGTCCCACAGCTGGGGTTCCAGACTGAATAAAAAGGAGAAAGTCGGAGCTGGAGACATGGTTCAGCATTGCTGCCCTTGCAGAAGGCCCAGGTAATTGTGGGAGGAAGGCTAACGAAGCAGGGTTGATGATGGGTGGAAGAGAATGGGGGGTGAGGGAGAGAGTCCCATCAGAGGTCACAGAGGGACGCGGGAAACAGCCGGCAGAGGTCTCCAGAGAGCAGATCCCTACCACCCGAAGCCCAGCTTGCATTTGAGGACCAAATAGAAAAGAAGTATTCTCAGAAGAAATGGAGAAAAAGAACATAATCACCCAGGGAAGGGGCGGGACGGGTGATGGGCATCCCCGGCCGTGAGAGCCGTTGGCGTGCGCCCCCGTGTGGTTGCGCTAAGCAGCAGCAGGGACAGGATGATTTAACAACGTTTTTTTTTTTTCATTTCAGATATTCTGTTTTCGTTTTTATAAATCGTGTTTTTCTTAATATTCCACTTATCCCGTCATGTTCACGCTCCCGTCTGCATTTTGTGAGCATGTGGAGTGTATTTACAATCACTACTTCAGCCTCGGTCGTCTGCCAACGCTGTCCAGTTTCTCTCTTTTGTTCTTTTTTCTGTTGGCAGATTTTTCTTATGGCAATGAGTAATACTTTTCTGCTTCTTTACATAACTATTCATTTTTATTAGATGACATATGTTGAAATTTTTACTTTGTCGAGCTCTAGGTTGTGTTATATTCTTTTAAAGAGTGACGACGTTTTTTATTTGCAAGATGTTTTTATGTATATAGTACAGTTTGTTTTTTTTTTTAAACTAGTGCTGGACTTCTGCCTCAAGGTTATTTGGAGCAGCTTTGATTTATCGTTGTTGTTACTGCTGCTGTTGTTGTTTTGGGACAATACCTTGCTAGATAGCCCAGGCTGGCCTCCTCATGATCTTCCTCCTCTGCCTCCAGGAGGGCTGGATTACAGAAATGTACCACCATGCTTTGGTTCTTTTTTTTTTTTTTAAGACTTACTTTTTCAGGGTGGGGAGGTGATTATGCACGTGTGGCTGGCTTGGAACTCATTCTGTAGACCAGGCTACAGAAAAGAACTTACAGAAATCCTCCTGTCTCCGCCCCACTGCCCCCCCACCCCACCCCCACCCCAGTGCTAAAATCAAGGTAGGGCACTGCCCCAGCTGGCTTAAGACTTTGTTTGTAGGGCTGGAGAGATGGTTAAGAGCACTGACTGCTCTTCCAGAGGTCCGGAGTTCAATTCCCAGCGACCACAGGGTGGCTCACAACCATCTGTAACGGAATCCAACGCCCTCGTCTGGTGTGCGTGAAGAGCAACAGTGTGTTCATATACATAAAATAAATAAATCTTAAAAAAAAAAAAACAAGACTTGCTTGTAAGCTCTTTTATCTCCTCAAATGTGTGCTGCCTATATTCAGCAAGGTGCTGTTGTTGTTTTAATTTTATGAATTATCAGTGTTTTGCCTCCATGTGAGTCTGTGCATGAGAAGAGGGTGTTGGGTCCCCTGGGACTGGAGTCACAGACAGTTGTGAGGTGTCACGTGGGTGCTGGGAATCAAACGTGGGTCCTCTGGAAAAGCAGCCAGTGCTCCTAAGCACTAAGTCACCTCTCCAGCCCTTGGCAGGTTTTAAAGGCTCCCACAGATCTTCAGAACTCTGTATGTAGCCTCGTCTAGTTCTTGCAAACAAGCGTAGCCTCTGGGAAAGGAGCGGGATTCTGAGAAAGGGGCGGGATTCTGGGAAAGGGGCGGGATCCTGGGAAGGGGGGGGGATTCTGAGAATGGGGGGATTCTGGGAAAGGGGCAGCCTTCTGGGAAAGGGGCGGGATTCTGAGAATGGGAGGATTCTAAGAATGGAGCGGGATTCTGAGAAAGGGGTGGGATTCTGAGAATGGGCGGGATTCTGGGAAAGGGGCGGGATCCTGAGAATGGGGGGATTCTAAGAATGGGGCGGGATTCTGGGAAAGGGGCGGGATTCTGAGAATGGGGGGATTCTGAGAATGGGGGATTCTGGGAAAGGGGCAGGATTCTGAGAATGGGCGGGATTCTGGGAAAGGGGTGGGATTCTGAGAAAGGGGTGGGATTCTGAGAAAGGCATGGGATTCTGAGATTGGGGGCTGCTGGGAAAGGGGCGGGATTCTGAGAATGCGGTGGGATTCTGGGAAAGGGGCAGGATTCTGGGAAAGGGGCGGGATTCTGAGAATGGGGGATTCTGGGAAAGGGGCGGGATTCTGAGAATGGGGGATTCTGGGAAAGGGGTGGGATTCTGAGAAAGGGGCAGGATTCTGAGAAAGGGGCAGGATTCTTAGAATGGGGCAGGATTCTTAGAATGGGGCAGGATTCTGGGAAAGGGGTGAGATTCTGGGAAAGGGGTGGGATTTTGAGAAAGGGGCGGGATTCTGAGAATGGGGTGGGATTTTGAGAAGGTGTGGGATTCTGAGAATGAGGTAGGATTTTTGGGAAAGGGGCGGGATTTGGGAGAGGGGCGGGGTTCTGTCAAAGGGGCGGGATTCTGGGAGGGGGCGGTGTTGTACAGGCGGACTGTGTGCTCAGGCCGGAGATGTCTATGACAGGTTTTAGAGGGCAGCTAATCTAGCCGCTGATCAATCGGTCTGAGCATAGAGGGAAGACCCTCCATAAAGGCTGCTGTTTTCGTCGGTGATGCCCAAGTGTCCGCAGAGGGGGCAAGCTGAGCCGCCGTCTCCATGGGCGAGCCTCCGCTGTCCTCGGCAGAGGCAGTAGGATCAGCAGAGGATGCTGGGCCTTACACGGGCTAATACCTCCCTGTCATTTCAAGGAAGTTAGTCCAAACCCCAGCACGCAGCTATGTCCTACACGGGCCTTATTTAAACAGATGCGTCACCACCCAGGGACAGCATTCAGGAGCTCCAAGAAGCTGCATCAGCGATTGTCCCCTGGGGCCTTTGGCTTGCAAATCCCCTGGTTCTCGGTGCTGACCTAGATTTGCCGCTGTGGGGCAGCTCACCTTGACACTCTGCAGCTGACACCCCATCCATCTCTGACTCCACCTTGCCCTCTTAGACCAGGACAACCTCTCTGTCTCTCCTCACACTTGGTCTACATCCAGAGAAAGTCCAAAAGCCCTAAAATCAGAAAGTCCTGCTAGGTAGCTGGCCCCAATCCATACTGGTTTTGCCTCCTGTGGTTTCATGCTAACGGCTCTCCAACGGGACCAATCGCCCATTCCGTTGCTCTTCTCTCTGAGCCGCTTCTCCTTGCTCTGTTCCTTGGTCTCTTCTCCTTCCCCTGCTCTCTTGTCATGGACAATTAATTAGCTTTGGAGACATGAGGTGAAACTCAGGCTGGCTCTGGGAGGGTCCTTTCTCTTTTCCCCTGGGGGAGGCCCAGCACAAAGTCCCTTCTGCCCTCAGACATCTCCATTCCTTCACCCACCTTTGCAGGCTCCCTGCTTTCCTCACACTGTCCCAAACCAGCAGGAGGGACTCTGGTCCCTCAGGAGACGAATGGTTCACTCCCGAAGTCACACATACACACACACACAGACACACACACACACACACACGCATCGTCCCCTGCCCCTGCTGGGTTGGTCAGAGCTGTGGCTGGGTGATCCATAGCTGCTTTTTTTTCTGCTGCTGCAGTAAAATATGGACAGCGAGAACCATGGGAGAAATGAGGCATGAAAATTAATCTGCTTTACAGTCCTCATGAATATTTAAAAGCTAATGAATATGTAACTACATTTCTTTTCTCCTCTATTAGTGTCTGCTTTTGAGTTACTCTGTAGTTCTCTTTGGCTCCTTTGGGGGCTGGTTGGCTAGACTGATTTTTAAATGGGTTTTACAGGTGTTTGTGGCTCCTGGGTTCCAGCTACCCTCAATCCTGCTGACAGGGCTGTCCCTTTAAAAATTCTCCAGCAAGGCTAGGCAGAGGGAGACAAGAGGGAGGAGGGGAGCGAAGTGACCCCTACAGTAAGAGACCCAGCAAAGGGGAGGTGTCTGAACAAAGAAATTAAGTAGTGTGCGCAACCTACATGATAGGCAGAATTAGCTGGGCACTGCAGTGCACTTATAATTCCAACTATAGGGGCGGAAAGGAATCCAGGAATTCCAGGGCAGCAAAAAGCATCAAAATACTGTCTCAAAAAAAAGGGAGGTGGGAAGAAAAAAGGGGAACCCTTTCTGGTGAGCCTTGGTTTCCCACGGAAGACAGTAACAAGCTCTGACAACCACCAAGCGAGGCTTCAGGGATGCTTTGAAAAGCAAGATATTAGACAGCAAAACATCACCTTTCTGCTGGACGCAGGGGTGCATGCCTGTAATCTCAGCACTCAGGAGGCTGAGGCAGGAGGATCACAAGTTTGAAGCCAGTCTGGGCTACACAACGAGTTCCAGGCAAGTCAGCCTGGGCAACGCTGAACCTCTTGCCAAAAACTAAGAACAAATTAAAAACCAAAAGAGCTGGGGATGTAGCTTAGCATAGCACTTGCCAGAAAGGGAGAGAGGGGAGGAGGGAGAGGGGGAGGGAGGAAGAGAGAGAGAGAGAGAGAGACAAGGAGAGAGAGGGGGGCAGAGAAGGAGAGCGAGAGGGAGAGAGGGAGTGGGGGAGGCAGAGAGCAAGAGGGAGAGAGGAAGAGGCTAGTTCTCTATCTCAGCTAGTGCCCCTTTAGATCACAATGTTTGGCTCAACACCTGAGCAGATCCACCACTGACTGGATCAAGCCTCGATTAGGAAGACATATGCTGGACCTGCTCTTGATTAGATTGGCCTCTGATTGGGTGAACAGCAGATTAGATTAGTCAATGATGGATCACCACAGAGGACATCAGCCACTGATCGCATCAACTACCAATTAGATTGGATTGGCTTTTGGCGAGATCAACCACTGAGTAGATTAGCCACCAGTTGGGTCACTCCGACATTGAATCATCCTCTGATTGGCTCATCGTCTGACGAGGTTACCTGGTGTATGTTCTATGCAAGGACAAAGGTCTCAGTCAGTTAGGGCCTCCCCTTCTCTGCACCTCCGTGAACAAACAGGGAGAACTGTATCCATCTTTCTAAGCTACTTCCAAAAAAATCTCCCCTGCAGGTTGCTCTTGGGGTCTCAAGGGTTGGGGAACTCTTGAGTTTGAGGCAAGCCTGGGCTATAACACAGTGAGACCATATTTCAAACACTAATGATGAAGAGGAAGAAGAGGAGGAGGAAGAGAAGGAAGAGGAAGAGAAAAAAGAGGAGGAAGAGGAGAAGGAGGAGGAGGAGGAAGAGGAGGAGGAGGAGGAAGAAGAGAAGGAAGAGAACAAAAATAATTAGGGCTCTTGATATAACCCATCTTGTAAAGGTCATTGCTGTGATTAGCACATGTGTGACACCCAGCTTCCCCTGCACCTCCTTTTAGAGGTCTTCTGGCCCAGCCATCCCATCTTACTTTCATTCCCAGGGCCCAAGGATAGACAGGTGTGCCCAAATGGATTCATGTCCCTTTTTGTCCAGGATGGGTTCCCCATGTCCCCTCCAGCCCTGGCCTCTCAGCTCAGCTCCCAAGCTGCCTCTGTGGCAGGAACAAGCACACATCTTGTCAGACAAGCCTGTGTCTCGTGGAACAGGCAGTATGTATAATCACCCTTCTGGGTGATGTGCAGGTCCCACCCTCTTTTCAGAGATGCCTTTGTGCTTCATGTCACTGCTGTGGCATCCACAGAGAGCTGAGTGCCTCTGGACCAGACCAAGCAGGACGGGGCTTCACAGAACAGACCCCTGGCCCAGGTAAACAGAAGGAGATGGGGACTCCACAGCCCAAATAGACTCCAAGTCCTGCTTCCCCCGTCCCTTGGAGCTCACCATCTTGAGGCTTCGTCTGCATAGCAGTGCCCGCACCCTGGACCCCGTCCTTTGTCTCTGGCTCATCCACCTTGAAACCTATTTGGGTCCTTGATAGTGCCCCAATGCAACTTCCTATGCCACTCTGTCCCCAGGGGCCAACTGAGGTGGCACTCGAGCCTCAGATGTGGCACAAGCAGCAGCCTGGGTATGAGGTGTCACTTAGAAATGCGCAATGGCAGATAGATGGGCCCCTTCCCTGAGGGAAGATGCAGAGCAGGACCCGCATCACCCTTCACCACCTCAGCCCTGTCACCTGCTCATTCAGAAAATTCCTCCCAAATATCCCTCAGGTTAGGTGGACTTTCCTGCCCCTCGCTCAACAAGCCACAGCTACCAGGGACTCCAAACCACCAGTAGATGCCACTTTTCTCCTTCCAGGCTCTTCCCCAGAGGGTAATGTCCAAATGCCTTCATCCCACTACAGAGTTCTGTCTCGATATCTGTCTATCTCCAGACAGTGACCCCTTCAAGAGACAGGAGGGGAGAGCTAGCCTTGGCTCAGGCACCTGACTCCCACATCTCTTCATCTGGTGCCTTGTGAACCAGAAGCTGTGGGAGGAGCTTGGGTGTTGGCAGTCCCTGGGGCGACAGGCCTAGTTGTCTGTCTGCAGCAGCAGGCACAGCCCGAGCTGCTCACCTGTTCGTACGTCCAGGAGTCTCAGCCTTGTAAAGAGAGAGACGGGTTCTTCTTTTTCTTTCACTTCTTAGAGGGGAAACTGAGTCAAGCCCCTCCCTCTAAAGTAAGCTTCCTACACTTTAAGTCCTGCCTGCCTAGGCCCCCAGGTGAGACCCCCAGGGGTCACACCATAACTGGTGAGCAAGGATTGGCCCCTCCCCATAGTCCCAAGCCTACGTTAGGGCCAGACCCTACTCTCCAACTCTGTCCCACATGTCTTGCCTTAGACTAAGCCAGACAAGCAGCCCAGGCTTGGGAGACATCTGTACCTAATCAGAATCCCGAGCCCAGCCCCAGCTTTCACCCCCAGAGCTCAGCTCTGAGAGTGACAGCTAGAGTAGGCAGGCGGCATTGAGACAAACGGCACTGTGATTAGCCGGTCATCAATATCTCTTAAAGGACCATTCTCTCCAGAGCTGGCAGATCCTTCCAGTTCCCCGCCCTCAGAGCCAAGCAGATCTTCCTCCCTCCCCCAACGCCGGCAGCTCCAGGCTCTGTCTTTCTCTCTCCTTCCCGCCTTGCTTCGGTCATATCAGCCAGATGGATTATGTCTTATTTCTCATGGATTTGGCTGCAGGAACCAAACAGCATTTAAGGCCATTGATTGTTCAAAAGGCCAAGTGTATAATGTACCAGAAAATTAGTTTGGAGTGCCCGGCAGGGGACCAGCGCTGCTCTGAGCTCAGATTTACTCTGCACTGATGGGTGGGGATGGGGAGAGGGGTGGGAGCAGTAGGTCCTTCCATGTCTATGGGAGTTCTAGGACTCTTCCTCACCTCCTGGCTATACACTGCCTTCTGAGCCGCTGCCTTCCTTCATGCCCTCCCACTCAGCCCACCACACACAGAGTGGGAGAATATTCCCGCCCACATACCTGTCATTGATAGGGTGTGGCATACACTCTCATCTATGTGCCTGGAGAGGTTCCGAGACCCCAGGTCAAAGCAGTCCTTTTGCCCGAGAAAGCTGGTGCCTTGAGTCCTATCTGACCCACGACTGGGAGATCAAGGGGTCTTCCTGGTGGTAGATGGATTTGGAACCATGGACAGCTCCCCCAGCGCCCTTTCTACTTCACACAACTCAGACCTGTCTGGGAGCTGGAGTCACTCATTAACAAGCTGGTAATCACAACGGTGATTGTTTATAAAGCCCGGATTAACCCATGAACTTCTTCAGGCAGTTGATGCTTTACCATTGAGCTACACACCCACCATAGCTTTCATTTGATTCTTTTTCCTTCCCTCTTTCCCTCCTTCCTTCTCTCCTTCCTTCCTTTCATTCTTCGTTCCCTCCTTCCTTTCATCCTTCCTTCCTTCTTTCATTTCCTTCCTTCTTTCATTTCCTTCCTTCTTTCTTCCTTCCCTTTCTCCTCCTTCCCTCCCTCCCTTCTTTCTTTCTTTCTTTCCTTCCTCCCTCCCTCCCTCCCTCCCTCCCTCCCTCCCTTCCTTCTTCCCATCTTTCCTTCCTTCCATGAGTTCAGGCACACATGCCACAGCTCACATGTGAGGATCAGAGGACAACTTTTCGGCAGTCAATTCTCTCCCTCCATGTTGTTTTCAGGGCCAGCTTTCTCTCTTGAGTCTCCCATTGTGCTGTGTATCCCAGATCTGCTGTGTGTCCCAGGCCCACTGTGTGTCCCAGGCTTGCTGTGTGTCCCAGGCCCACTGTGTGTCCCAGGCTTGCTGTGTGTCCCAGGCCTGCTGTGTATCCCAGGCCTGCTGTGTGTCCCAGGCCTGCTGTGTATCCCAGGCCTGCTGTGTGTCCCAGGCCTGCTGTGTGTCCCAGGCTGTCCCAGGCCTGCTGTGTGTCCCAGGCCCACTGTGTGTCCCAGGCCCTCTGTGTGTCCCGGGCCTGCTGTGTGTCTAAGGCCTGCTGTCCCTTGAGATCCGGGTTATTATCTTGTTTTTGTCTCCCTTCCCTCCACGGGAGTGCTGGGACTACAGATGCACACTACCACATCTGGCTTTTTGTGTGGGTTTCAGGAATCCAGAATTATGTCGTTAGGGTTTTGCATCGAGCACTTTACCCCAGTGAGCCCCAGCTCTCTCCAGCCCCAGCTCTCATTTTTGGATGCCTGTTATGCACCAGTGATGAGCCAAACTCTTCTTACTCTGAATCACCCCATTTCAGCACAGCCTCACATGAGACATCGTCACCCTCCACTCTCCAGGTGACAGCAATGCCACTTCCCACCAGTCTCACTGAGTACACAGCTCCAGGAGCCACCACCACATCCATATGACATCACGAGACACTCCCCGACCACCCTAAGAAGCAAAGGAGAAGTGTCCACAACGTTTCCCCCACCTCTGCCTACTGCACACTTCCTGACTTCACTGTCAGACAAGCAGACAGGCGAGTGCTGGGTTGGTCCCTCCAGAAAATGAGTATTTGTGAAACCTGAAGATCAAGGTCCAGTAAAGCCAAAGAAATGGGGATCTGACAAAGGAAAACAACAACTAAAAAGGTGTAACATAGGACAAACTTATCAAAGACAGCAAGTGGCCACACAGTCACCAGCTCTAATGGCAGGAGAGCCAGAAGCAGTGTATTCCACTTCCCTCCCTGGGATCTATAAAAATACCGAGGAAGGCAAGAGAGTTTGGTTTTGGTTTTTGTTTGTTTGTTTTTTGTGCTGACAAAGACAACAAAGAGCTAGACTCTCACCCTTGTCACAGTGGACAAAAGAGTTTCCACTCACCGTGCCTTCCAGCTAAAGCCACACTTCACAGTACCCTGCAAGGAGATGGTAATCTATGAACCAGCGATGCCCCAGATGCCCCAGAGTCAGCGCCAATCTCTGCCAAAGGAACTACGACTCCCTAGGCCCCAAAGCAGCTTAGAACATGAGCAAAGATCGTAAGTCCTTTGGTTCTGAGCACCGGAGCCCCCTTCCCCGGGCAACTGACAGTCAGGCTTCGTTTCCTTCATTTCCTATGCCAAGAGCTCAAGCCCTGAGGAATGAGTCTATACCACACGGAGCTGAGATCGGCAGTGCAGAGGCTGCCTATACCATACTTCACTGAGAAATATTTTAGAGTCCTTTGGAAGGGAGAAGGGGTTGAGTCAGGATCTCCCCAAATAGCCCAGGCTCATATCAAATTCTAATGGCATAGCTCAAGTTGGCCTTGAACTGGAATTCTTCCTGTCACCACCAACAAGCTTAAAAGTGGTCATTTTACTGCAAAGAGAGTCTCCAATTCAGGTCCCTCATTTAACTCTCCAGGCTTAAATCCAGATGCTTTGGGAGAATGTTCTGAAGACCCAGCACACCCAGAAAACACCAACACGTGCCACAGACTTGCAAAGGGAAGGTCCCACGTGCCTTGACAATGTGACATGCCTGGAATAGGTACCAAGCTTTCCAACGGACTACACAGAAGGAACACAATGACTTCTTGGTTCCGAGAAGTGAGAAAAGCCCGCCTACTTATTTCCCATCACATCTGTAGGTAACCAATAGCCGAAGGTCTGGGCATTCTGCTTTCTGATGTTAGCAACGCAGTATTTGAAAGGAGCAAGGGGATCAAGATGGCTTGGGGAAGCACACTCTCTATTTGAAGCCAGGAGACCGAGGTTGAGTCTGTCTTAGCCTTATACCAACTCTGTGACTGGTGTGGGCGAGCCTCTTCCCACATCCCTTCCCATCTCAACTACAGCCACAATCTCAGTTCTTAGGCTCCCCAAGGAGAAGACTTCCCCCTGGAGTACAGGTAGAGTCAACAAGTGGCCAAGGTTTATTTTATTTTGTAAATTTACATTACTTATTTTGAGGGGCCATATGGATGTCTGCCATGAAGCATGTGTGGAGGTCAGAGGTCAACTTTCCAGGGTCGGTTCTGTCCTTCTATCACGTGGGGTTAGATCGCAAGTTCTCAGACTTGGCATCAAGAGCCTTTACCCAAAGAGCCATCTCCACCCCTCAAGGCTTACTTTATCAGGTATGAAATCAAAACTTTTTTTGGGATGGAGGGCTGTCTGAGCGGGACCACAAGAACAAAAGGCTGCCTCTGTGACCTGAACCTCTCTAGTCTCCCATTTCACCCCTTCCCACCCTTGGGGTAATCTGGGGTGATCCTTTCCTGAAATAAGTGAAGGTTTTCTTTGAAGTGATTCTTACCCGCAGATCAGTCTGTTACAATTAGGTGTATTAGATACAAGAACATGTGTATAAAAGTATAAATACCCATAATGCCGAGAAGTTTGCTAAGGAAAAGGGCAATAGTGTCCCATATGTGTCCCTTAGAGAGGGTTATAGCAGCAAGCCAGAGACTTCTGAGATAGCCTTGGTTGTTTTTCTAGAGCCCTGCCTTTCCTTTCATCAGTGTCATGTCCTGTCATAAGCTCTCTCACTACCTTCTCCAGTGGTCCCAACCTCGCTGTTCTAACCCTAACATTTTTCTTTTCTATGATAGCATGACAAAGACCTGCACTCCTAGTGGATACTTTGTTTCATTTGTAAAACCACAGGACCCAAAATCCTTATCTGTGGGGACTGACAAATGCGCTATAAGACCCTATGCAGAGGGCTATTTGTTTGTTTCTTCGTCAGTTAAAGGGTTTTGCTCTCAGATCTTTGTCATGTTTTCTTTTTGCAGTGTTGAGGACCGAACCTAGAACCTCCTGTTAGCTAAGCTACATCCCTAGCTCTCTTTGACTCTTTAGTTTGAAAGAGTCTCACTACGCTGCCCAGGCTGCCTTGAACTTTTATACTTCTTGCTTTGGTCTTGAAAGTATTTAGGACCATCGGCTGGCACCTCTGGGCCTGGCTTTTTTCTCTGGTGCTACAGAGCCTTTGAGAGCCAAGGAAAGGTGAGGTTTGATGAGACAGGAAAGAACGCATGAAGAAGGACAGCGTGGCCCTGAGGAACAAGCTGGCCCTAGGGGCACACATCATGTAGACTTGCATCTCACTACAAGGACACACGAAGGAGGCAGACTTTCATCACCATGGGGACAATGAAGGAGGCAGGCTTTCCAGTCATCCAAACCAACGTAGGAGGGATGGAGAGATGACTCATCAGGTAAAGGGCTTACCATGCCAGTGTAAAGACCAGAGTTCAGATCCCCAGAGCCCACAAGACGCCAAGGGGACATGGTGGCCTGGCTATGAACAAGAGTCAGGGTCAGAGAATCCCTGGAGCAAGTCTGGCTAGTCATACTAACAAAATAGCCCCAGGTTCAGCAAGACACCCCCCCCCCCAGGTGAAAAGTAATTGAAGAAAACACCCAACATTAGCCTCTGGTACACACACACACCCACAGAGGCACACACACCACATGCACCCAAACAAGTACACCCATGAACATGAACACACACACATGCATGCAACACACACACACACACACACACAAAATAATTAAATAAATTACTTAGGAGCTGAATTCAGCAAGAAAAAAATAAGCAAAATATTTTTAGAAAGATATTCTTCAGTCCCACTGTGAAAGGTCCAAATGACTCATGTTGCAAGGAATGGAGAAGGTAGACAAGAGGAGGAACTTCCATGCGGGGTCCCCTAGATCCTCAAACAGCACAAAACAAGGAGTCTCTGGTATCTTTGAAAGGAGCAAGCAAGAACGTAGAGAGGGGAGAGTGGGTGGGCTGAGTGGCTGAGGCGAAGGCCTAGGTAACTTCTTCCTTCGTTCCTGAGAAGCAGCACACGGGAGATATCTTAAGCACTGCCCCCCAGCATCTGGAGGGGGCTCCGCAAAGCCCTGGGAAAATGCCAGTGTGGCAATTTAGTGGTGAGCAGCACCACTAATGAGTGCCAAGAATAACAGTGGCTTCCTAATGGAGCCCTTAATGAAGACTCATTTTGGGTTTTATTAACGCAGAGAAAAAGCACACACACTCTTTTATTTTTTTTTCCTCCTCTCGCTCTTGGAAAGCAGGCCATAGAGAGCAGGCTCGACTGCAGGCCGGACCCATGTCTTGCTCCTGCTTGAGGTGCAATGTGGGCTCAGAGAAGTGAGGGAAGGTCCAGCTCAGAGATTCAAACTCACAACTCTTTCCCAGCTCTCCAGACCCTACACTTCACATAGGGAGACTGCTGGCGAGGCTTGTCTTTGAAAATTGTAGGCAAGCTACAGATTAGAAAACAAAACAAACAAAGAAGCCCCATCCCCAAGGTGATGGCAGCGATTCTAACACATTCTTCACATTAGATATTTAATTAGCAAGAAATCAGGTCAGAGCACTCTCCCCTCAAGAGACTAACACTGCACAGCCCTCTAGACTGAGGAAGGGGTGACTTACCTCACCCAGTGGTGCCCCAACCCCCAACACCAGGAATGTTGGCGGTTTCAAATGCAGCAAGAGGAATTCAGCTCAGACCTACTAGCTGTCAGACCTACTAACTGACCTCAAGCGCTAGAAAATCAAAACCTTAGGGCTTGTTGACGATTTGCCTTCTGACGGAACTCCCTGCTTTGTGAAAAGTTAGGAACTTATCAAAACCCAAACAGCTGGTGTGGCTGTGCCATAGTCCAGGATTTCCTGGGTCTCACTCTGTGTGACTTCTCCCTTTGCATCTTGCTAGTTTCCCTCTCCTGGGCTTATAAAATCTAGCTAATGAACCAGCTTGAGGCTGGAGAAAAATGGCATCCGGAGGTCCTTCCGGGATAAAACCTAGAGGAATCCCTGAAGTGCAATATAAGCCCAGAGCAGAACATAGATATTTCCCTTGTACATCGCAGATACCAATCAGCCTGCTAGAAAAAATTCGATCTTACAGGTCATTGACCACCTCACGTGGGAAACCTCAACAGAAGATCACAATCATCCTCCAAAAAGCTCTCGGATTGACACCACGATCCAGGCACATCCATAGCTCATGTATATACTTACCAGACTCATGGCAAATAACGTGGGAACCTGTGGAGTAGATGTGTGTGGGGGGGGGCTCCCACAGATTCCTTCTAGGATCATGGTTGTCTTTGCATGGAACATGGGCAGGCCTAGAAGAGACAGGAGTCAGTGCCTGCCTGGGGGGGACATGTATACACTCAGAGCATTATGGGTACAGGCCAGAGATATGACTCAGTTGACAAGATTGCCTGCCTGGTACATGCAAAGCTCTGGGTTTAATCCATAGCACAGCATGAACTAATCATGGTAGAACATGCCTGTGAGCCTACCCAGCACTTAGAAAGTAGATACAATAAGACAGGAGTTCGAGGCCACCCTTGTATACATTATGAGTTCAAAAGTAAGTGTTGTAGGCATTGGGTGAGTTCAGTGTACCCCTACATTGTATAAGTATTATTTTGTCTCTTTCAACATTGGGGAGCAAGACATGAATGGAATGAGACACAGACATCTCAAGACAGTTACTCAAGGTCACACAGCAAGAAACCGGGAGAGCCAGGCCACAGAGAAGGTCTTCCCATGAAGCTCACCGGCCACACTTGGCTTCTGTAAACAGCATAGCTCTGTGTCCAAGGGACGGCAAGCACTGGGAAGTCAGGACGGAGGCTTTTCCTGGGACCTTGGAGAAAATCAGGGTGTAGCTGAGAGGCTCTCATTAAGAAGTGACAGACCGCCGGGCAGTGGTGGTGCATGCCTTTAATCCCAGCACTCGGGAGGCAGAGGCAGGCAGATTTCTGAGTTCGAGGCCAGTCTGGTCTACAGAGTGAGTTCCAGGACAGCCAGGGCTACACAGAGAAACCCTGTCTCGAAAAAAAAAAAGAAAAGAAAAGAAAAGAAAAAGAAAAAAAGAAAAGAAAAAGAAGTGACAGACCAATCAGAAAAGAGGCTGGTGTTTGGTGACCACCCACTGTGTGCCAAGCTCAAAGGCACACATCCACTCACGATGCAACCTCATCCAAGTTCCACAAGCTTCTGAGGTCAACATTACCGTCCCAGAGAGACTTAGGTTTAGAGACAGCAAGCAGCTTTCCCAAAATCACACAGCTAGAAAATGGTGGACAGAGGATCTGAACCTGGCTCCAGGGGCGAAAGGCAAAGCCACTGACTTCACTGGAAGGCACAGTAGATGCTGGAGACACTGCAGAAGAGAGAAGTTTCCTCCTGTCGGACTGTTCCTCAGTCTCCAGCAGGACCACGAAATGGCAAAGGAATGCATCGATAAGAGTCTGCTAACCTGTGAGTAGGCTGAAGAGTTTATAGGCACCAGGCTTGCTAATCTTTTCCCCAGAAAATTTCCACCCCATCTGCTCACTCAGCTCCCAGTACAGGACTGCACACCAGTGACCACCGTTAGCATCCTCGATGGCCACACAGCTCAGCTGCCAGCAGTATGAGGGCCAAGTGGATCAGCTCAATCCCTGCCTCTCCAGGCTTGGAGCACATCTGTTAAACATCAGATAGATCTGCCACAGCATGGAAGAGCCTGTCACCAGCCTCCTTGTGAGACGGTCCCACACTGGTCTCTTCTTTAGGCAGTGTCACCACACAGCTCAATACCTTAATTGGGGAGAGAGGAGCATCTGATGGGGCTGTTGCCCTCACACACAGAGGACAGGGGCTCTGGGAAAGCCAAGGAGAGGACATCCTGGGGGATCCGTGGAACCAGCGGGTGGTTCTCATATCTAGTCAGGCAGAAAGGACAGGGGATGTTACCCAGGAGATTCTAAAAGTAGAAGGACCCCCAGAGTTTGTGACTTAAATTGACACACACCAAAAGACAGGGTGCCCTCCTCATCCACAGGGCCTGGAAAGACCCCCCAGGGCCCATGAGAGTGTTGACGGGTGGGGAACCAGGGGCACTTAGTCACCGGGAAGCTTCCACCCTAAGGGACCCAAAAGGGGTCAGTGACAAAGGGACAAGGTCCACACTGTGCCCACACAAGCTCTGCTTCACGCTACGCTGAAGATAGCTCTGTGGCACCAAGCCACAGCTTCAGCTCTGTTCCCTGCCCCCTCCAGGTCTTCCTAAGAGATAAATCCAGCCACCTGCCCCAACTGCGCCTCCCCAGTCTGTCACAAGCCCTTCTTTAAATGTCACCCTATCCCCCTGTTTTTTAGGTTAAGAGGCTCCCTGCCTCATGGTAGGCCTTTCCTGGGGCATGCATGTCAAAATCTCCTGGGGTTGAGCAGCCATTTCAAAAGCTGGCGCCTCTCTGAAGTCCGTGTGTTCCCATGCACCCATGCATCCACGCACCTGTGCCGCACCCATGCTGCATCCGTGCACCCGTACTGCTTTGCCACCCTGTCTGTCTCACCTCCGCTCTAAGCACACAGCCCTGGCGACCCTGAAGCACACGACAGAGTGACACCTGGGTCCCCAGCATTCAGCCCAGAGCCTGGCAAATAACCAGTTCTTAGGAAAAGCCCGAAAAAAACTCAGATCTTCCTTCTTCACAGGGCACCAGAGGATGTGCCTATGGGAGGTTGTCAAGGCACCATGGATGCCCCGAGGCCAAACTTTGGGTGGTATTCTTGGCAAGAGTTTAGTTCTAGTGTCATTGTTCCCGAGAAGAGGAAAATTTGCAGTTTTTTCCTCTCTGTTTACATTTTTTTCCATTTATTTTATATGGGAGATGGGACAGTTATGGAGGTCAGCGGGTAACTTGTAAAAGCCTGGTCTCTCCTTCCACCATGTGAACTGGATTCAGGTTGCCAGACTTGGCCACAAGACCTTTACCAAATGAGCCAAAATGACTGATCTTTCTGTGTGTAAGCTCTTAAAGGGACCTCATTTTTATGTCTCCTGGCCACTTCCATCCTACCAGCTCCAAAATCAACATGTGCCTGCATAGGCAACTAACTCCTCAAATCTCCAGCCTCTGCCCTTCTCCATGCTGCCCCTCCGCGCCCCGCTTGTAGCAGGAATGTAATTAGGCCTTTCCCAGGATGGCAACACCTCCGCACAGTTGGGCTGCCCGTCCAAAGGGGATAATTTATGGAAATGGGTAAAGGTGTTTTAAATTATTCAATTTAAATGTAAATAGGGGAGATGGTTTCTCTGAATAAATTGTCTTATTTATGTTCCTCCCGGCTCCCCTCCCAGGGAAAGAGGGAGCAGTTTGGAGCCCTCTGGAACACAGGGCCCTCCCTTCTCTTTAAATAATGAGGAAGCAGGGAACGGTGTTTTGAGACACAGCAATGTTCTCAACAACCAGTGTCTCATTTGGAATCACAGACATGCAAGAGTTCACTGACACCCAGCCTCAGGAGGACTTTGGCCTGGCAGAACAAGAGAGCAAGAAGCCTGTCTCACCCATCTGGGTGTCCTAGAAGACGGTGACCTGGGGAAGCATGCCCTGCCACCCTCCTGTTCTACTCTGGGTCTCTTTCCAGCTGAGTCACAAGTGCTGGTAGCCAGTGTCACACTTCACTGAAAGTGTCTGTGCTCTGAGACAGTAAAAAGCCATGGGACACCTACTCTTTGAGAATCCTTGTCCAGATGATAGGGTCTGCTAGGAATAGAACTACTTCAAGAGAAGACCCCTATGTGTCTGAGTGTGTGTGTGTGCGTGTGTGTGTATATGTGCATTTATGTGTGTGTATGTATTTGTGTGCATGTGTGTGTGTGTGCATTTATGTGTGTGTGTGTATTTGTGTGCATGTATGTGTGTATGCATGTGTGTGTGTGTGTGTGCGTGTGTGTTTTCTCTATGGCTCTCTTATGTGCATATGGCATCCTATCACTAGACCAGGAGACAGGTGGGGTAAGTTAGGGCCTTGGATCTATCCAGAACAATAAACCTGGAAGACAACAAATCTGAGACCTTTTCAGAGGAGCAGAAAAGTCTGCCTCCACCCCACCATAAAACTGCTCGCTTCACACTGGCTTCACACTAACTTCACACTCCACATCTCAACCAAATGCTGGTGAGGAGAGGGACCTGACTCAGACCCATTGGGTTGTTCAGGTCCTGAGACTGGAGCCGGCTGTGTGCACACACCCTGCATCCTGAGGAGACATCAGAACCAAGCTGGAGAGGAGCAAATGGGGGGAGGCGCCGGATGAACCGTCCTTGCTGATGTCACAGTAGACTCAGTGCTTAGGGACTGCTAAAATCAATATGTCTTTTAATCATTGGCCGTGTTGGTTTCAGCCTTCCTCTCTTGGGCCAGCACAGTTCCTTTCTGCCCAATTCTAAGAGTCAGGCTGTCGCCTGATCTCCAAACAGCAGAGAATCAGACTGATAGTCCAGATCACAGGCTTTGTGGCCCACACATAACACGAAGAGCTGTCCAGGGGTCGGAAAGCTTCCAGGGAGATCTGAAAATAGAAAGACTGCATAGCCCAGCAGTGTGGTCACCACCGGCCTCTATTACTATACAGTACAGAATGGCTGCTGACTTTGTCCCAGGTATAGCTGAAGCTCACTGATAGAAAGGGGCAGGGGACTTATCTCTCTGAGGACTCCGAATCCTTGCAATGGACCATACCGCACTTCCTGCAAAGGACCATACCTCACTTCCTACAAACATCTTTCCGAGGTTTGAGAGTAGAATCTATCTCATGACTCATGCCTTCCCAAGATAGAAAGCGGAAGCTTGCCTCTCCAGCCTCCGTTTCAGCTGGAGTTCAGACATGTGATTTTGACTCCACTGCTCAAATTGACTCATCAGAGGCCTGGCTCCAGAAGGAAGAAGGAATGTGAACAAAGAAACAATGCCCAGAATCCATCATGCTTGGCAGGGGGAGTAATGGAAGTTTCTGGCTGTGGAGGTAGATGTTATGTCAAGATTAAGCTCTTGGCCTGGAAGTTAGTCAGCAGGGGGCTGACAGCAGGACAGAGGCTCCACTGGCGCCTGGAGGGACAGTAGTGGCCTTTGCAGGCTCCCTATGGTCTGGCTGTATGCATAGTGGGCACGGTGCCTGCAAGACTAACCTCCACACTGGTTCTCAGCCTCTCCAGCTTTCCCTGTAAGTGTATGAGACAACCCAGAATTTGTCAAATAAAGTCCTTTTCTGCTTTGGCAGTTAGAATTGGCTCCCATTGCCAGCACTCCAAACCCTGAGTCCATTCCGGCTGCTGTAACAAAATACCATAGGCTGGGAGGCTTACAGACATCAGAAATTTATGTCTCATAGCTCTGGAGGTTGGGACGAACACAATGAAGAGCTCTGCAGATTTGATGACCAGTGAGGGGGTTAAGGGGGACACAGCACCTTCTAGCTGTTGTCCTCCTGTCCTCTACCAGGAGCAAAGGGTCTCCGTGAGCCTCCTTTTATAAGGGTATGAATCTCATTTGCGAGGGCATCATAATTTCACCATGTAGACTTGGGATGCATACAGACCACAGCGCTGACTGATGTCGAGGGCTACTCTGTCCCTAAGGAACTCTTTCTTCATCCTGATGACCCAGGCTGGGCAGCCATTGCTTTTCACAACCACCTCACTCTGGAGCCTGGGAACTTTGCTCATGCCTCCCTTTGGCAGCCTTCACAAGAGCATGGACTTCTATTTAAGTCTCTGATATCCCATTCCCCAACACACAACACATCAACGCATACGCACGCAAGCGCTCGAACACACACACATGCACACGCACACACGCACACGCACACGCATGCATGCATGCACATGCACACACAGAGAAAGAGACAGAGAGAGAGGGGAGAAACAAGGAAGGAAGGAAAAAAGGGAGGAAGGGAGGGAGGGAGGGAGGGAGGGAGGGAGGGAGGGAGGGAGGGATGAGGAAGGGAAGGAAGGAAGGAAGGAAGGAAGGAAGGAAGGAAGGAAGGAAGGAAGAAAACAAAAGTCAGACTACTCTGGGCTCTGGTCAGAACAGCATATATAGATATAATTGACACTTTGCCTACGTTTCCCACCATCAGCCACTGGGTTCTCATTCATGGCTCCAAGCACTGGAGCCCCCATTAAGAATGTCCCCTAAAATACCACAGGTATGCCCTCTGACCCCTCACTGGCTCCCCACCTCTGCCTGACTGAAAGCCCTGTAGCACCTCCTTCCACGCAGCTGGTCCACTGTGGTCTGGAAATGTATGTCCCCTTATAGGCTGACATATCTGAGTATGGATACACAGATGGTTTTTTGGGGATCTGTGCAACCTGATGGGGCCTGGCTGGAGGAAGTGAGTCCCTGGGGGATGGAGGACAGACCCTGAGCTGACCCTGCCTCCAGCCCTCTTTCTACTTCCTGATTCATTTCGACATGAGCAAGCTGCTGTGGCCACAGCTGCAACCCATTCCCTCTCCTACGACTTCCCCGCCATGACGAACGACATCCCCTCTAATCCTGAACCAGAATAAATCCTCTCCCCTGTAAGTCGCATCTTTCAAGCATTCTATCATAGCAATGAGAAGAGTAAGTAAGAATGGTAGTGGCTCTGTCTGCTCACCCACCCCCAGGCCCGGGACGTGCACCGTGTGTGTCCTCAGATATGGGGATGCTGTTCTCAGGGTCTCTGGAGAGATATGCCCACATGTGGCTAACCCAGGCATGTCCCTCATCCCGGCCAGCCCTTTTGCACGTAAACCTCGCTCTATCCCCTCTGCAGGAAGAGCAGGAGGAAGCGGACAAGCTTTCTGGAATCAATTTCACACCCTTGGGCATGATAAACAACCCAGCAGAAAGAAGCCCTGTGAGAGAGTTAATGGCTGTTGGGTAGCTAGATGATGCATCACTTCCTGGGAAGGGAGGCCCGGCCCAGAGGCTCTCCGCTCATGCATCTTTCCTCTGTACCCTACACGCCTCACAGCCTCACACATCCAACTGCCCCTTCCCAGGAATATCCCGTGTCTTCTCATGCCACTGCTTCCAGGGGGGCCTTAGAAAGGCATAGGGCAGACTGCAGCTGTCCACGTGGGCTACGCAATGCGTGTCAGACCTCCGCTGGAGTTAGACCATCTGAATCCAAACCTATCGTTGTCCTAAGTACAATCAACTTCGTACGGTTCGTCTGTAGATTCATCTCGCCGTTGTTCGAGTGGGGTTTCAAAAGGGACCTGACACATTGAAAGCCCTTAGTAACATTAGATGTGCCATGATGGTGACTAAGACTGTGAGTGCCCCCACACACACACACACACAGCCCCTGGGCTCTCCTCCTCCTCACAGCTGCTGGGGAAAGTTGGTCAGACCCACCACAAACAGGAGAGAAACACATTCAGGCTTCCTGCTATCGGCAAGCCCTACGAGTCATATATCAACCAGGCCCCAGACCTATCTAAAAAAATGTGACCATTGTCACAGAGCCCATCATGTGTGCCCTTCTGCCCATCTCTGTCAAGTACCTAGGTTACGATTTAACTCATCCTGGTTCTTCAACCTTGATGGAGGTCCTCTCCCTCCCACAGAAACTTTTAAGAGGAGACAGACACCTTGTGTCTGGAGGGATTGAAGGCACTCACTGAGACCTTCCTCTTGCTGTGATGACTGCCATCTCTGTCTGGAGTACAACTTGGCTCACCTCCTCGTTTTTTGTTTTTGTTTGTTTGTTTTGTTTTGTTTTGTTTTTGACAGGCCTCTCTTCTCCCTCTCCCAAACCAATAGTGATTATAATGACAAAGGTGATAGGAACAAGAACTTGTCTTCACAAAAAACCCTCAAATAGGTCCATAGAATTCAGCAGAGATGGCAGCAAGCCAGTTCCAAGGCCAGGACTCTAGAGACTTTGTAGCTATCTATTTATTCCTAGAATGCCACAACACCATGCAATCCATCAGACTGGAATGCCAGCGACCCATCAGGCTGGCATGCCAGAGGAAGGACAAGCAGACAAGGCTCAGTTGTCTCAGATGAGATTTCCTTGCACTAGCCTGTAACCACCTGACCCCCAAAACTTAGACCCCCCGCAAACTTACACCGATACAGGTGCTGCTCGAACCATAGCCAGCCTCAGTTCAGCAATGGACGTCAGCCAAGAACCAGAGAATGGCTCAGAGGGCCAGAGTCTCTGAAGTAATCATGACCCATGGTTCGGATGATCCGTTTCCAAGTCCTAGGAAAAACAGCTCTTAAGAAGAGGCCTGAAATGCTGGGCAGTCATGATGCACACCTTTAATCCCAGCACTTGCGAGGCAGAGGCAGGTGGATTTCTGAGCTTGAGGTCAGCCTTGTCTACAGAGTGAGTTCCAGGACAGTCAGGGATCAATAGAGAAACCCTGTAAAAAGAAGAAGAAG
>NW_021605583.1:6656177-6680904 GCF_004785775.1 Grammomys surdaster | reverse complement strand
GGAGGAGGAGGAAGGCAGGCAGGCAGGCCTGGAGGCAGAGAAGTCATAGCAAGAAGGCTTAGTAGGTAAAGGGGCTTGCCACCAAGCAAGCCTGGTGACCGGAGTTTGGTCCATGAGCTCCACATGTCAGAAGGAAACAACTAATTCCAGTAAGTTTTCTTCTGATCTCTACATGGGTGTCATGGCTTACACACAAATGTGTGAAAATAACTAAACGCATAAATACATAAATAAACAAATGCTAGAAAGAAAGAAAGAAAGAAAGAAAGAGAGAAAGAAAGAAAGAAAGAAAAAAAGAAAGAAAGAAAGAAAGAAAGAAGAGAGAGAGGGAGAGAGAGAGAGAGAGAAGGCTGAGAGTCGTGGGGCTGGAGAAGGGTGAGTCTGTGTTCTGTGGTGGCTTTGAAGAAGCTGCCCTTTCTACCAAGTTTCTCAGTCCAATTTCTTGGTCTGGAATAGCTTCAACCCCAGCCTTTCAGCCTCACTAGCCCCGGCTGTGTTCACCCTGCTTGGTGATTCACCGGCTAGGAAAAGCCAGGCTATGTGTTGCTCTGGGCCTGAGCTGCCCACAGCGGGGAAGAGGTCTCTTTGTAGACAAACCCTGGGGTGGGATCTCCTCAGTGGAGAAGCATCCGGGGCCAGACACCCGCACCCAGAGAAAGCAATCAGCCCTAGAAACCGCAGCAAGGCCGCTTGACATTTGATGGAAGTCATTATCTGACACTTATTCCCAATCAGGCCTCAAGTGCCTCTGAGGGCCCCTCTACTGCAGCCTCCTCGCCTGCCTCATTTCAGAGGATGGCTGGGAGCAGGGAGGTGTCCCCACAGGCTGGGCAGCAGTCTTTGGAACCCTCTCTTTCTACTCTAATGCCTCCTCTCCTGATGAGGTTCTCAAGGCCAAGCCACCAGTGACTCCACAGGGAGCAGACTACTGGATCTTAAGCTGGGTTCACCACAACCTGGGCTGGGTCAGACCCCCGCTGGTCCTGGGAAGGGCTCTGCTGCCTCCCAGACTCACAACTCTAGGAGCTGTGAGCCCCTGGGAAGCTTCTTCTTCATGTTCTCCCAGACACAACCGGAAGTCCTTCCCTGTAACTGAGCAGCCCTGATAGGGGACTGCGGTTTAGGAGACGGAAGGTTTGAGCTCTCCCTGCTCCCCAGAGAGTAAGGGACAGGTCAGCTCTCCTCTCTCCATCTTCCTCTGAAAAAAGCACAGGGATGCCGTTAGCCACTGCTTCTCTCTGTTTGGGGCTGCTGAAAAAAAAATCATACTCTTTAATTTATGGGAAAGCACTTCCCAAGTGCCTGCAAGTAGATAATAGGGCAGGCAAGCTCGGTTGAGCCAGTATGGACCTGATTTTGTGTGTGTGTGCCTGCATGTGTGTGCATGTACGTGCATGTGTGTGTGTGTGTGTCTGTGTATGTGTCTGTGTATGTGTGCGTGTATGTGCATGTGTATGTGTCTCTGTGTGTGTGTGTCTCTCTGTGTGTGTCTGTGTGTGTGCATGCTCGCTCAGGTCCATACCAGCATCTCATTTCCTGCCGCAGCAACCTAATAGTCATATTTCTTGGGTTAGAATTATCTGCGATATTTCACCATCCCTGTCTCTATTCAGGCAGTGAATCAGCTGTATTGATGGTTTCAGCATGAATGCAGAGGCAGTTCTGCACTTATAAAAGAAAAAAAAAAGTGTTTTAAAAGCAATGCCCAGAAATGTGGCTCGGTGGTAGAGTGCTTCCAGGCTGTGCAAGGTCCTGGGTTCAAGTCCCAGTACTGCATGAAAGAAGAAAGGAATCAAGAGGAAAGGAGGGAGGAAAAGAGGGAGAAACAGGCTTTGTTCTTGACTGCAAGTCTTTTTATAAAACACACACACGCACATACACACACACACATGTGTATATATAGACACACACATGTACACACGTACTCTGTCGATGAATTTAAAGACTTAAACAACCAAATGTGAGATACAGAGAAAATGGCAGATGAAAAGTCACCAATGATGTCTTTGAGGAAGGTCAGTCCAGGAGGCTCTCTAGAGGAGGAGGCAGGGTCTGAGCTGAGTTGAAGCAGCCTGAACATACAAGCAGCCAGAGAAACGGCAGTGCATGGGACAGAGGGGAGGGGAGAAAGGGGAGCAGAGGAACAGAGATGGGTCCACTTAACTTCCTTCGTCAAACAACGGCAAGTCTACCTCCCCTTGTAGAGCAATCTAGGATTGGCAAGGCTTTCCCGTGTGTGTATCTCACGACCACCGCTTACACTAGGCAGATGACAGGGTTTGTTGCTGTTGTTGTTGTTGTTTAGGCTTTGTTTGTTTTGTTTTGTTTTGTTTTGTTTTGTTTTGTTTTGTTTTGAGACAGGATTTCTCTGTGTAGCCCTGGCTGTTCTGGAGATCCACCGTCCTCTGTATTCCTCCCAAATGTTGGGATTAAAGGCTCGCTCCATCACTGCCCGGGAGGTCATTTTTTAAATTATTCCCATTTACTTTATTGGCATGTTTTTTTATCGTGTGTGTGTGTGTGTGTGTGTGTGTGTGTGTGTACATGTGTGAGTAGGCATGAACGTGACTCAGGGGTCAAACCCAGGCCATCAGATGACTTGTCAGCAAGTGCCGTTCCCTGAGGAGACACCTCACCAGCCATTTTATACATGAGGACAACACGGGGCTCCGAGTCCTCGGGGTGCCTGAAAGACTCAGGACCGCTATCTGTCCCAACCCGAAGCCCTCTGTACAGAATCCCACCCCTGCCCCACTCACCAGTGAATCTAAGCAAGCACTGGGCCTGAGCAGTGGACGCTGGCTTCGTGTGGCCCATCAGTCAGTAGAGGGCAGTGGAGGACTTAGAGTGGGGCAGGCCTGAGTCCATCCTCCAGCTCTGAACGTTTCTTTGGCTTTGGCCTCTCTTTCCCTGCCTGCAATGCTCAGCCCAGTGTTTGACAAGCAGGATTTGCTCAGTTCATAGTAACTCCCCTTTATGGCAACCAGGACTTTTCACTGATTCCAAGATGGTCAGGTTCTTCATCACCGAGTCTGTGACCTTCCGCTACCATATGACAGCTGACCCAAGCCACCGCAGGCCATGTGCTTCTTCTCCATTTGCTTGGTCTCAGAGGCCCAGAGAGGGCCACCAAACTGGTGTCCAGTCTGACCCCCAGCAACCTGTTGGAATTCATTTCAGTTGCCAGAGCTCTCATTTCTATTAAAACTCCATTTGCCAAGAAAGTGGAAAGGTAATTACGAGCCCTGGCCTTAAATCACTCCGCCGCTGAATTATTAAAGGGGAGAATTAAAAATAATCAGGCTTTTTTCATTACACTTCATAGCCGGGAAATTAAAGGTGTAAGAATGTATTTTTTTGCCTCAAATTTAAGTATTCATTTTGGAGATTTATAGGGGAGTTGAAATGATTCCTTGAATGCCCACCTCGTCTCTCTATAAAAGGGGGAGAGAGAAAAACCCTTGTAAAATTAAAAGGGAGATAGAGCGAAGAAGGGGTTTAACATAAAGAAGTACAATGGAGTATTTTGCATTTTAATACATTTTTTTCTGCACAATTACACCACTGAGTGATATGGCAGAGAGAGATTAGGCCTCTAGTCTCAGGCACTGAATGGTGAGGTGGTAAGGGGGGCTCTCACCAGTTATTGAGTAAGAAGGACACAAAGACAGTCAGGGCTGGCCCTGGATCCCGGAGCCCTGGGGAGCAAGCACTGTCTGGGCTGCCTGGCTACCTACACCCTCTTTTATTCAGGGAAGAGCAGAATGAGTCACCAGGTCCCTTCATAGAGAGAAAGAAAAACAGCATCAGGGACGGGTTAAGAATGCTTGCTGCTCCCACAACCCATGTAGAGTGGCTCATACCTGCCTGTAACTCCAGTCCCGGGGGTTCTGACACACTCTTCTTGCTTCTGAGGATGCTTGTATGTGTGATCACATCGATTCACACACATACAGACACGTTGCACAAATATTTTTGTATCTAAGGCACCAATGGTATCTAAGGAGCCTAGGACCCATCAGGACAAGATCTGGAAGGAAAAGGACAGAGAGAAAAGCTTCGCTGAGCAAATCAACAGCTCCTCCGCCCAAGGATTCGTGCTACACACAGGAGTTAGGGATGAAACAGGAAGATTCTGGAAGACTGCCCAAAACCAAAGCAGCACACTTGCCTCTGAGCCTGACCACCTGACTTAGATCCCTAGGACCCGTATAGCAGAGGGAGAACACCAACTCTTGCAAGTTGTCCTCTGATCTCCACATATGTGCACACACACACACACCCCACAAAGGCACAGGCATATCAATTAAGTAAGTGAATGCAATAAAATAAAAGTTTAAGGATTTTCGGTTTGTTAGTGTGTTTAAGATTTCTCAGAACCTAATACCAAGACTCCCAGACAAATGGGTGAATAGATAAGAAAGAACTTGAGACAGGCCCAGCCAAGGGAAAGGGTAAAAAAAGTCCCGGGTTCAGGTCACACGCGGGCACGCACATCATCCCTGCATGAAAGAGGTGTTAAGCTGGGGCAGTCACAAGGTGTTTCTCCCAGGGAGGAGCAGCAGAGAGCACAGACTCTGAAGCTGAAGAGAGACCACACAGCTCTCCAACCTCAACTCCTCCTGTGCTGCACAACAGGGGGATCCCTGTCGTGGAACCAATTTAAGCATCCCCCTGTAGTGGAACCACTTTAAACTTATCCCTGACTAGCTAACAAATAAACAAGACTCAGACTGTGGTTATTTTGTTTGGCTTTGACAATTTCTATTAGACAGATTAGGTAACCCTTAATCTATCCTTCTAACTGCTGGCTGGCCTGGCTACCTCCCAGCTGTGTACCCCAGATCCTTGCTGTTTCTCCTGGCCGTGGGCTCACGGTCCGTCTCCCCTCATGGCGGCCTCCTCCTCTTTCCCTAACTCAACATATGCCTCAGTTTTACTTATAACCTTTTGTAAATTTTCTTCTAAGACTTCTCTCCAAGTTTTATCATTTTCCTTTTCTTATATGGTTATTATCTTCATCTCCCCCTCAATTTTGCTTATGCATTTCTCTAAAATTTCCTCTAATGTTATATTAGCATCCTGTGTATCCAATGTGGGGCACAAACAGATGACCCTGGGCCGTCCTGACCATTGCTCAGTCAAGTAGGCTGTCAGTCAAACAGGTTAGTGGTCAAGCTGTTGGTGTTTTAGCAGCAATGGCTCGGTCGGAGAGTTAGTCTCTGTCGCATTCTCTGTGGATAGCCTGGACAGTCTGCAGCTCTCTGATAGCATCCCTTTATTTGTTTGTTATTTATTTGTTTATTTGTTTATTTATTTATAATCAGGAACACCTCCTCCCTTACGGCCCATCACTAAAGTTAGAGGAATGCTAATCTGTGTCTGAATCTCATCTATTTGTAAGCTGGTCGGGGATACTCTTAAATTGGTTGTACTACAGATGCTGCACTGTGTTTTACCTTCTGGACAGAGGATGGGGACACAACAAGACTTGGGTGTCCCATCCACACAGGAGCATTAATCAGTGGCAATAGCTTGTGAGCTTGCAAGTCCCAAAGCAGTCCCGTGGGGGAGAGGGGTGCTGCAAACGAGACTGGCTCATCCAGATGTGTCCCAACAGCTGGCCTCTCTCTACATGAGGACACCAAGCCGGAACACCTCTGTCCCATGTCCCTCTGCCCACAGAGCTACAACAACATTAGATCAGGTTGAAGAGGTGAGAGAGGCACAGCCCCTCCCCCAGGAGCTGAGCCCTTGGCCCCTCCCTTCGGTAATGAATTGCAAGGGAACACCGCTGAGAGGTGTCAGAACAATTTCTATTAAACATAATTTCCTAATGAAAAGGTCACGAGGGAGCCCGGTGGAGCTAATCAGGATGGAATGTTCACTCCAACCACTCTGAGGGAGGGAACTCCATGCCTGGTCCTTGGTTCCACTCTTTTGGATTGGAGAGCAGAGGCCCTAGGGTGGAGGAGGGAAGTCCTGGTCAGCTTTCAGATCCCTCCCATGGTCTTGAGTGTGATGTTCTTGGTACCAGACACTGGGTCTGGTGCCCTACAAAACTGCTATAATTACCCCTATCTTCAAGATGAGCAAACCGAGGCTCTGAAAGCCCCAGTGACTTCCCCAAGGTCATATCTTTAGAAAGTAGGAAGTAGAATCAGACCCAGGATCTGTTCTACTGCAAGCCAGCTAGCCCTGGCGCTCCTCCTCTCTGCCTCCCAGTGCCCCCACACTCTGAGGTACAAAGGCCCTTGTAGGACAATCGTAGCCCAGATCTTGGACAGGCCTGGGATCTCAGAGCCAGCATCTGCTAAACTCCCACCCTGGAATCCCTTTTGCACAAAGCTCCCCACTCTTGCCAGGATCTGACTGAGAATTTGGGTGTCCATAAGAAAATCATATATGGTTCTCTGGTATCTCAGAGGTCAGCACTGGCTTCTGCTGAGCCAGGAAGGAAAACGCTTACAGCCACCTCTGCATGCCAAGAGTCTTCCATCTTCCATGACTGTCAACCGTAAGCCTAGGCACACCAGATTCCAGAACATGCCCTTAAGTTAATATCTGTGTGTGTGTCTGTGTGTGTGTGTGTGTCTGTGTGTGTGTCTGTGTGTCTGTGTGTGTGTGTCTGTGTGTGTCTGTGTGTGTGTGTGTGTGTCTGCCTGTATCTGTCTGTCTGTCTGTCTGTCTGTGTCTGTGTGTGTCTGTGTGTGTCTGTGTGTGTCTGTGTCTGTGTGTGTGTGTCTGCCTGTATCTGTCTGTCTGTCTGTCTGTCTGTCTGTCTGTCTCTCTCTCTCTCTCTCTCTCTCTCTCTCTCTCTCTCTCTCTCTCTCTGTGCGTGTGTGTGTGTGTGTGTGTGTGTGTGTGCGCGTGCCTGCCTGCCTGCCTGTCTGTCTGTCTGTGTCTGTCTATGGGTGTCTGTCTGCCTTTCTCCTCTCCCCATCACATGTGTGTGCGCATGTGCATGCACACATACACACACACACACACCCCAACCTGGATTTATTATGCTAAATCTGTACATGAAGACGAGATCTACATGCCTAAAGCTAAGGGAGAAGCAGGAGCGTTGGTCGGAAGGCTCACATCCCTTCCAAATCCTTATAGCTCTTTAAAAATTGCCTTGGTCTGTCCTAGAGGGAGGTGAGAGTGGGGCTGGAGCAGGAAGGGGCAGAGGGAGTAGATCTGAGGCTGAGTAGTAATGAGCTTCAACCATCTGCCGCTCAGAGGCCCCTGATGCCTCTAGGACCCAGCTTAGGGCAACTTTGGGAAGCTTCTGCAGGTATTGAGATGCCTCTTTGGACCAAAGCAGCCCCTTGGGGGAAGCACTGAAACCTCCAAGCGTCTCACCGTCAGCCCTCCATGTTGGGGAGATGACATGAGAGGAGGGCCGACTCTGCAGATCCTCCGTCGCCCCGATTTCCCTATCCTCTCCTCCCCGGCACCACCACACTCCACCTATCTCTCCACACTTCCCAGGAGCCCCTCACTCTGCACCCCGCCCCAGCTGGGTCCATCCTCCTAATCACTAGGGTGAAGCTGTCTCACAATGGCGTGTGCCTGCCAACCCAGGACATCCGAAGCTGGAAATCGCATGCAATATGCAGCCACCATCCTGGTTCCCACCCCTCTCAGCTCTTCCCCCCTCCACACAGATTTGATTAGGAGGTGGCAGTGATGTTTGTAGACATCCAATGTTTGGGGTCTTCAAGATGGGGAGGGGGGAAAGCCCAGTTCCTGCTCACCAGACCCAACCTCCCAGGAGGAGGGTGTTCCAGTCAATGCCCTTAAATCACAAGAGCAAACAGGGCTTCTGCTGAGACCAGCACTGGTTCTTGAAGTATCGTCTCCCCAGCCGGCAGCATCAGTGCCACTTGAAAACTTGCTAGAAATGCAGGCTCTCTAGCCCCAGACCTTATTTACTGAGTCAGAAACCAGGCATGGGGATGGATCTGGGCTAACATTAGGTTTTAATAAATCCAGAAGGCCATTCTGGGACATGCTTCGTTTGAACAACCACTGAACCGAAGATGGTCCCATCAAATGGCTTCAGTGTGACAGTAGTCCTGTGGGTGGGTGTCCAGGGATATGCTGGAAGATGCCACCTTTGCTGCAGGAGGCCCGTCAGCTGCATGATTGACATGAGCTGGGGATGGGAATCTGTCCCAGGCTGCAGGCTCAGCCTGAGGAGACTGAAAGCTCCAGGGAAGAGGATCTGAGAAAGGCAGACAGACAAGGAAGCCTCTATAAAAACTGACAACACGAAAATAACAGAAGCCAAAATACAAGCAGAGTACAGCTGGTCAAGACACCGGTGAGCCTCTACTGTGGAGGTCATATGCTCACCACGTGCTATCTGGGGGATGAGAAGAGCAGGATTGATATTTCTACTTACAGGAAAGGGAGGGACATAAGAACAGGGCCTTGGGGTGGGGGCAGAAAGCTGGGCTGTGCTCCTTTCACTCTTGCTCCAGAACCAAGAAGCAGAGGGGCTGAGGTGCTGAGGGTGGTGAGGGGTAGCCCTGACAATTCATGGGAACCTTGGCATGATACCTGATGCCCATGCATAATCAATATTAGCACTGGCTTCCTTGAGCTTCTGTGGCATCCTGGTGTAGCTAAGTCATCTGTCAACCCACTTCTAAGGAATCCACAGAGCCAATGAGGAGGGGCAGTGGGGTGTGACATGGAAAATGAAACATGGGGGAGGGGAGCTTCATAAAGACCCCAGGAAAGACCCTCTGGTTTCGAGACTGGGATGGAAGACAGAGAAGATTGGAATTGTGACCAAGGATCACAGTCTGGCTGTGGGGAGAGAGGAATGAGGCAGAGGAGGAGCTAGTAGAAGGCCTCTTGACAGAGACAGGTGGGCTTGACTGTGCCTCTCCTAGCAATGCCAATGCGTTATCTCTGAGTGCTGTCCTCCCCATCCCCTCTGTATCTCACAGGAGAACAGACTCCAAGCATGAGTTCGTCTGCTAGAGAGAAGGGCTGAAATTCCCCCTTTGAAAGTTCTCTGCCCCTCTACAGTGGGCAAAGACCCAGCTCAGGCTAGCCCATAGAGACATCTCAGTTCCATCCAAGTATCTCAATCAGCCCGTCTCTCTTCTATATCTTCTGCCTCTGCCTCAGCTTCCCCTACCAATACCCATTCCCCCATTCCAGCAACCCTGAACTCATCACCTACAGGAAGTCTCTTCTGAATGCCTTCCAAGATTCCAGGATTTGCATCCAGATGGCTTTATTTGACTTCTGGATCTTTCATTTTTGTGACCCGAGGCAAGTGACTTGCGATCTAACCTCTCTGGACCTTTAACTTTCTTAGCCCTGCTCAGTGAGTGTCATGGAGATCAACGAGGAACTGACATGCAGATGAGCCAGGATACCCTGGCATTTACACCCAGATCGTACAGACTTCCTCCTCCTTCTCTCCCTATCCACACCAGCGCTCACGGTGAGATTCCAGGAGGCAAAGGAGACATGCAGAAGATGGGGAGCAGTGGACAGAATCCTGCTCCATGGAAGAACCCCACAACCAAGCCCTATCCATTCCTTTGAAATGATGGTGTTGTTTTCTCCAAGGCTTCTCCTCTTGGGAGATTGCTGTTCATACTGACAATGGTACAGGAACAGACCTGTCTACTCTAAATGCCTGCCACAAAAACCCAGTCATCCAGGACTCATCCCCGGGGGCTCAGACAATGAGATGAAGAGAAGAAAATAAAAAGGCAGGGAGACTTCTAATTTCCCTATGGGAAGGGGAATCAGAGGAGTGGGGTGCCCTGCTGAGCCAAGTGAACCTGGGGATTAAATGGAAATGGAAGTGAATTGTTAGAAAAACGATCATCCAAACCAGAGCTGACTAACGGGTACCCAAATCGAGAGACCAAGGCCCTGAAGATCTGTCGTTATCTTGGTCTTCTTGGGGATCTGTGTCTGTGATGTCATGGCTCGTTGGGGAGCAGGTGGGAAATGTCAGCAGCTTCCTTATTGAAGCAGCCCCCCCTCAACCCCTCCTGGAGCTGTCCGTGGTGCTGGCTTCGGATCCTGCATAGCCGACCACTTCCAGCCATGTCATTGTCTGCCAGGCTTGTTCCCTGCCAAGCTCCTGACCCAGCCCACAGCTGTGACCCTTGCTGCAAACTCCAGCACCATCTGGCATAACCAATGTCATGGAGAGTTCTAGCTCAGGTAGGACAGGTAACCGAGTCCTGAGCCACCCTGGGTCTTAGAGCTTGCTTTATCCAGGACTCCACTCAGACCTCATGCTTGAAGCCAAAACCTCAGGCCTTCTTTTAACCACGTTCATTATTTCCATCCTTAATCCTAGTACTGATATCAACTTCCATTCCACCCTAACCCCAGGCTGAACCTGAGCCCCCAAAGCCTTGGGGTTGGGAAAAAAAATCTCCTTCTTGTCTCAACCTTCTACCAGCCAGACAAAGACTTCCTCTTCATCCTTGATGTTACCCAACACTCCCTTCACAAGAAGAGGAACTGGAGTTAAGGACACTGGCCTATGAACATGTTTAGTTACCCAGTGTCTACAGGAGGCATAGAGAGGTCTCCAATGTCTTCAGCCTCAGACCATCAGTTCATTCCCAGAGAATGCGGAGGTTACTTACTCTGCCCCGAGCGTGTCTACCGTAGTCTTTTGAGAGCCTGTACTACTGTACTAAGCACCTACATTGTATACTGATCACCTCTGTCACCATGCACTGTCTACACCACCATGCACTGATCATCTACACTGCCATAGACTGTCTACACCACCATAGACTGTCTACACCACCATGCACTGATCATCTACACTGCCATAGACTGTCTACACCACCATAGACTGTCTACACCACCATAGACTGTCTACACCACCATAGACTATCTACACCACCATGCACTGTCTACACCACCATAGACTGTCTACACCACCATAGACTGTCTACACCACCATGCACTGTCTACACCACCATAGTCTGTCTACACCACCATGCACTGTCTACACCACCATCCACTGATCTACACCCCCATACATGGTGTACTACTGTATCCTGAGCATCTACTATCATGTCCTGATTGGAATCAACAGGCTTAAGGTCAGACCTGGGTTCAAAGCCCAGGTCTGCTGTCGACTGGTGAGGTGTCCTGTGTAGATCATCAACCTCTTGGGACCTCAGCCTTTTCAAGTGTAAGCAGATAACCCATCTACACCCTAGGTGGGTTTGAAAACTTGATGCTCTAATACCGACCAGGTCTAGAACATCACAGGGGCTCAGTGCGCACGACTGTATACTTGCTCGGTGAGCAATAGTGCAGGTTGTTCTCAGTGCACGGAGCTGTAGGTACGCAGTGCGTGACAGTTGGTGCTTAGTGGATGTTGGTATAACTGCTCAGAATGTGGTCATATGTTTCACACTGGAACAGGCACTCAGTGCATGAACATAGTAATATACCATATTTAATATACCATATTTAATATACCATATTTGGTAATATACCATATTTAGTAACATGGTATAGTTCTCAGAACATGACAGTGCATCTGTCATTTTCCCACACCTAATTGTTAACAAGGCCCCACTTTGGCATCGGGAGGCATAGGTAGCCACCAGGTCTGACCTGGATCTAAGTCTCTTGGACATCCTCCAGGCTGGGCTGAGATTTTTTTCATCTGTCTTGGGTGCTGTCCCTTTCTAGGGCCCAAAGTTCAAGCGAGTTGCCTTCAAGTGGCCCACACAGTGGCCAAACAAGCAAGCAAGCAGTGTGGTGTCTTCTGCTCCTCCGCTCTCAAAGGGGCTTCTCCAGATTACACAACAAACAGCACACTCCGTGGTCTGGATTGAAATTACTCCCTTGGGAGAGTCTTTGAATGTGGCCCCAGAGACAGAGAACGTAGCCCCCAGAGCTGCCCCACCCACTCCTCAGAAGTCACTGGAGCAGGGGACAGAGGGGATGTTGGGGAAGCAGAGCTGCACCAGTCTGGCAAGGCTTTGGTTGAGCCTGGGCCTGGCTCTCCCTGGTCCCTCTGTAGTAATTAACAGTCCTTTGTTCCTGTCCCTGATCACGTCTGGCAGAACCTTAATCATCTTCCTCCCTGCAATGAGCAGCCTTCTCATTAGGGCTTTAAGAACCTCTATTATAAACATGTAAGTGGAACTCAGCGAGGAGGGAGATATTTGACTGTTCCCATTTCCTTTGTGCGGCTGCCAGCTCTGGGCTGCACACACCCGTGATTTCATTGCTCAGTACCCCGGCGCCAGCGCAGGCCCCCACCGCCCGTCACCAGCCGCTCTATCTTCTCCTATTGGAATTTAATTACCTTCTATGGGAAATGTTTGAGAAACCTTTCCCCATCAATTGATTCTGAAGTCAGATTTTTATTCCAAGATACTTAACGGTGCTTGAGCCATCGATGGGAAACTAGGAGCAGGTAGACCTGGAAAGGTCATTACAGTTATGCCCCTGACTCTTCCCTGGTCAATCTGTCATCCAGCACAGATGCGTGTGACTTTCTTCCTGACGGCCCACACAGAATTGGATTCATGAGTCTCCTGATCTGGACTGGAAGTCCTTTCTGCTGTCTGACTGATGTAGAGCAAAAGCCTTTAAAAAGAAAAAAAATAGTCAGTTTCTTCCTTGATGGTGGAACTGTCTATCACATAGAAGCCTGGCTTATTACCTAGGGAAGAAGCTGACAGTGTGATTAGCCCCTCCCCACAATGGCGCAGTGTGACAAGATACGTAATCACACCTTGCAGGCCCCAAGTAGCCAATACATCCTAGACTCCCTCGACTTAGTAAGTCTTTCTCATTTATGTCTTCCTGGTTCTGAGTCCTTACTGACACCTGGGATCTCAGAGGGGCCTCTTCCCTCCATTCCCTTTCTAAATCCATGGAGCTGTGTCATAGTCATGTCATAGTGGTCCCCTCCCGGTCAACATCAGAGCTTGCTGACTCTGTAGCTGTCCCTGTAGCAAGTCCCTGTTGACCACAGCTGGTCGTTGGCTTAGCCCCCACTTGCTCAGTGTTTGCTAAGGTTTGTTTGTTTGTTTGTTTGTTTGTTTGTTTGTTTTTCTGCACTTGAATGGAGCCTATGCATACTGGGCCAACATTCCTTCTCTAAACAACATCCCAGACCATGTCTAATTCTTTGGATAGACTCTTCAAGATGGAACCCAAGTTTTCACTGCTGGATCCCCCACTGCTCAGAGCACAGAGACTGAAACAGATGTATCCTGGGAAAACCAGCTTTCTGGAATGGTCCATGAGGGGCACCTAACTAACATATTGGGTGGAGTTGCTGGGCAGATTGCAGGGACCATGAATATTTTTTTCCTTATCTCCTGGCTCTTTGCTCAGCCGTGTGGGATGTGGGGCTGGAAGGACTCTGTTGAAGGAAAGGTTTTTCTACAGGTGCCCCACAACCAGGCATCCACAACTAAGAGCTTCCCGTTCCTCCAGTAGGCATGTGGGACCTCATCAAACGCCAGACACCCAGAGGGCTGGCTGTCCCTTCTCAGACAAGGCTCAGATCCTGCCCTGGGAGTGCTGGAGTGGGAAGAGTTCCTCCTGATTTAGTCAGTGCTCTGCCTTCGCTACAACCTTCCAGACACCAGGGAAGTGCTTTACCACAGGTCCTGGCCCAACTGTTTCTGCACCTTTGAGAGAAGGCATACAATCCCTTATGATGATAGAAAATCTTCTATAATTAATACTTCTTTGGAGGTTTGGGTGGTAGTTTTGCTTTTGATTTAATTTTAAGATAGGGTCTCGCATACCTCAGGTTGGCCTCAAATTCAATATATAGCCAAGGATGACTTTGAACTTCTGATCATCCAGCCTCCAGATGGTGAACGCCGCTACCACTCCCAGTTTAGGAGGTGTTGAGAATAGAAACCCAGGCTGCAGCATACCTGGAAGGTACTCTACCTACTGTCATATCTCCAGCCTATAGGTTTTTACACTCAATCTTCTCTGCTGCCATTGCCATGTAGAGTCTGGTTCCTGGTTGTACAGTGGGAAAATGGGTGACGGGTAGATTGGCTGGGAAACTAGCTAAGATGAAGACATGAAGAAGGAATAGACTAACTAGCAGATTGACTGGTGGGAGGGGTTTCCTATTTGATGAGAAGTTTGCTCTATAGCTTAGAAAACTATGGCTTGGCGATATGGCAGGATGTAGGGAAATAGTCTGGTCGGCAGTGCAGATGGGTAGCAAGATGATGGTTTGGATGCTTGGAGGCGGGAGCTGGTTCTGGGCTAGTTGGAGGATGGGTGATAGATTTAAGCTACAGGGTCAGCATCGTGTCACTCAAAGGAAAGCGAAGGCTCCTGAGAGGACCCTGGGTGTCTCAGTCGTCACTTCCTGCCTCTCCTGAGGAAGCCTGTGGCTCTCCAGGCTGAGATTTCATAGTCACTTCCTGAGATCTATGAAACAACAGAACAGCAGAGTGACTCCAGTACACACACCACACAGCAGGGAGGGTTCGTAGCTTGTCCAGGTGCCTCTGATACTCTATGCCAGGACCCTGGATGTCTGACAATGCTCCCAAGATACTACCTGTCTACCCAACACCCAGAAAACCTGCCAGTTAAGGAGGCTTGCAAGGTACTAGCCGAACATGGGAGCTTTTTCTTCTGCCCACACAGTCTCCCAAGTTACAGACTCCAGAACAGGGCCTCCCGTGGGTGCTAGCCCCCATGCCATTCAAGCTTGGGACTCTCCCCAGCACACCCTTCCTGTCTGTCCAGACCATCCATGTATCTCAGCATGGTCCCCTCAACCCTTTCCCTTGTAGATGAGCTGGTCCACACTCTGGCTAGAGCCACTAGGACATTTCCAAATTGCATCTTCTGAGAATCAGAGAAAGAGATTTGGAGAGGAAATTGCTTCTCCCTGCACAATCCAAATGGGGCTATTTTTCACTACGGTTTTCCCCCCCTTCTTCCTTGCAACTTCAGTAAAAAATGAGAATGTATCCAAAGCTTAACTCCTAGTTTAGACCAGCCTTTCTCCATCCTGAGGTCTGCAGAGGTCTAATGGCTTCCAAGAAACCTGTGTCAGCGGGTCCAGGGTGACACTATAGTGCTTTTCCTGCAGTAGGCACTGCCCAAGCCTGGGAGTTTCCCAGAGTTGACAGGTAAGGACCTGCATGTGGAGGGAACAAAGCAGGCTGGGGCAGCCTGGCCCAGGGGACTTCACTAGGGACCCTAATCATTCTTTCAAGAATATCCCATTCCCACCAGGTGTCTCCAGCTCTCAGGTCAGGAGCTAAGTACCTAGCTACCACAGTCATGCAATAGTTATCAGTGCCAGACCTCTGAGACCACCTACTGCAGACACAGCCAGCCCAGCTGAGTCCCAACCCTGCTGAAGTCACGCTTCCTCCTCTCCCAGTCTTCTCACGTGTGTGATGGCTCCGTATCACCCCTGGGGTGAGACCAGGATCCATCACAAACCTGGGACGGACCTGGGGATGCTGGAGGTCCCGCTTGCCTGTTTGCTGCCTGACCACACTAATGCTTCCGTTTGCATCTGAGTCCTTCGGACGGACGTGTTGTTTTCTCTCCTCCCTGCAGAAGTCTTCTGTCATTTCATCTAAAGAAAAGAGATTAAACCAGGACCGGTGGCTCACACCTAGGACACTGAGTCAAGAAGACTGCCAAGAATCTACGGCCATCCTGGACTACACATTGAGATCCTAAATAAACAAACAAAGAAAGGGACCTGGGAACGTAGTCCAGTTGGCACAGTACTAGTTTAGGGTGTACAATACCCTGGGTTAAATCCCTAACACTACATAAATCATGGGGCAGAAAGAACAGGAATCCAAAGTTGTCCTTAACTCAGAGAGGCTAAGGAATGACCTTACATCACACCGCTGATAAAGCATGTCTTTAGTCAGAGTATAAATGCCTGAGTATATTCACGCTATATTCATATCAGATACAATTCTGTATATTTTTAAAGGAGGTTTTGTTGGGGAGCTGTAGCCCCAAAAGTAACTGGAAGAAGGAATTCTCATTTGGTTTTTTTTTGGGGGGGGGATTTTGAGATAGGTTCTCACTGCATAACCCCAGCTGATCTCAAGGTCGCCATCCTCCTGCCTCAGCAATAACAGGATTACAGGAGCCTCCTGCTATGTCCAGCTGAAGGGAGAATCTCACTCAGGCTGTGGAGACCAGGAGGAGTTGTTGGGGTGGTGGTGGCTTTTAGAATTCCCCAGATAATAGTAGAGGCTGGACCTTGTTGAGTGGTACTCTAAGCAAACGTTCTGCAGAACTAATGCCTTGTCATATTATCTCATTTAATCCTCACACTAACCCCAGGCAAGGCCCTTTTACTATCTCCAGTGGCCATGATGGAGAAGCCAAACAGAAAACTTTCTTAGCTTGTTCAAGGCACCAGCCTATTAGCCATGGTGCCTCGGCCCTGGCATGGAGCAGCTGCTACGGCTCCCCAGACCTTTCTTCCTAAGCCAGGATGTGTGCCAGGGAGCAGAGGAGCAGGGTATTAGCTACTTTTCTCCATGTTGTGACCAAAGCAACTCAAGGAAGGAAGGAAGGGCTTGCTTCGACTCCTGGTTTCAGGGTGCAGACTATCAAGGGAGGGGAGTCATGGTTCAGGAGCATGGGGTGGCGGGTCACACTGCACCCACAGTTAGGAAGCAGCATGCAGGAAATGCTGGTGACCCACACCCTCTCCCCCTTTCTCTCTCACCATACGCACTCTCTGCCCTCTTCAGTTACACCTCTCTGGGAGCATCCTCCTCACGGGCACACCCAAAAGTGCGTCTGCTGGGTGATCCTAGATCCGCTAAGGCTGACAATGAAGACTAATCATCTCAGGAATTAAAGGGGGCTGTGTGTCAGAATAAAAATCCTGATCCCAGGGCCACAAGAGGCCTGGACCCCTCTGACTCTCAAGAAAAGCTTTCTTCCATCTTTATCCCTCTCCTATCTGAAGTCTAGTCTAGTGTTTATCCCTGTGGTGCTGACGAGAAGGCTACCTCTCCCCGTAAGAAGTGTAGGGGATGCCCGTAATTCTTAGCCACCCCCCCCACACTCTGCCAATCACTGCTGCCTCCCCATTCTCATTAATCACCCCTTTGGCTAAAACCAAACTTCAGATGACAAAGGTCACCCTAGCCTCAGTGGTGCGGGGATTCAACAATGTTCCCAGTAAGCCACTGCCAGGCTGACTCTTAGCCAAGGAGCTTAACAGAAGAAATGGCAGCAGCAAGAGGCTGTCTCCTCTGATGCAAGACATCTGACTTCAGCTTATCTCGCTCAGGTCTTCCATCTGAACCTGTCTTCACTCTCCAGAACCGTCCCTGCTACACACACACACACACACACTTACAAACATGCATACACATACATGTGTATACACACAGGCACATCTACACAGACACACATACGTATACACAGATGTGCGCACACACATATACTCACACACAAGCACACACATAGGAACACAAGCTTGCACACAGGAACACATACATGCACACACACTCACACACGCACATGTAACCACAGGCACACACAGGCACACACACACGTGCATTCACACACATACACAGGCACACACACACACAGACACACATGCACACATAGGCACATGCACACAGCTGCGTTCACATACACACATACATGCATGCACACACAGACACATCTACACAAACACACATATATACACGGATGTGCGCACACACATATACATACATGCACATACAGGCACACATACACACAAGCATGCACACAGGCACACACACATACTCACACACATACACACATTCCCACACACAGGCACACACACAGACACACATGTACGCGCACACACACATGCAATCACATGTACACACATGCAATCACACGCACACGTACATCCATGCACACACAGGCGCACACACCTACAACAATAATCCACATACATTTTTCTGCCAAAAGACTTGAAATTGTTGAAAAGAATACATAGGATACCATACTGGGTTAGAGAGATGGATCAATCAGTAAAGCCCTTGCTGCATAAGCAGAAAGACCTAAGTTGAATCCTCAGCACCCACATTAAAAAAAAAGTCAAGTGTGGCCGTCTGTGTGTGCTCTCACATCGGGAGGTAATAATAGGATTCTCACTTGCTGGCCAGTCAGGCTAGCTAAACCAGCAAGCTCTGGCTAGAAAGAGACCCTGTCTCAAAAACGAAGGGGAAGATTCAGAAAGACACCCCAGAGGTAATCTCTGGTTTCCATACATACAAGCATGGACACACACAAACACACACAACACACAAAGAATTAAATAAATAAATAAATGATAGATAAATAGATAAAGAATAAGCTTATGAATGCTACCTTAAGATTGATTACCTAGGTGGATAACTTTGTCACCTTGACAGTGACGGACCTTGTCTGGGAAAGCAATTAAACCAGTAAAAGAAGAAGGGAACAGGTGACAGAGACCTGGAGACAAAGACAAGGTATGGAGATCATGGCCAAGAGAGCTCAGAGAGAGACCACCCGAGCCTCCATGTCGCTGGTCACTGTGAGTCTGTTTAATGAATTCTCTCACCATTGAAATCCACCAGGACAGTGAAGAGGAAAGTGAGGAGGTGAGAAGAACTCAGAGGAGAGGTTTTCAGACGCACAAAGTCACCAAACTAACTCTTGGCGTGAGGAGAGCCAAAGCAGAAAAGAGAATAGGACAAAGGCCTTGGGACCCATCGGGAGACACATTAGAAAGAAAGCTGTGTCTACCTGCCTGGTGTGATGGTTTCCACACCTAGGACATAGTAAGAACTTAATAAGCATATCTGATGAATGAATGAATGAATGAATGAATGAATGACCAAATTAGGAAACAATGAACACACAGGTCTTCAACACTTAGTAAGGATCTTCTAGCATTTGACCTTAGGAAAAAAGTAACAGTGATTCATTCATTCACACACACTCAAATTAATACACTCACTTGCTCTATACTGCTGGTCCACCCCTTCGCAGCAATCCCTACCACGGATGAATTGGTGAATGTGATCTCCAAGTTCCTGAGTGTTCATCGTGCTGGCTGGAGACAAGCTGCTGCTCTGCTCAGTACACATGGGCCAACTGCTCGGGCGCTGTGTGAGGAGTCTGTGCATATTGTGAAACAAAAATCATAGAAACAGCACAGGGAATAGAGCTGGGCCTCCAACAGGAGGTAGCATTCCAGCAGAGACCTGAAGGAGGCCAGAGAGTGAGCCAGGCAACATCTAGAGGAGAAAAGGGCTTCATGGCACCAGGTATGGGTGTCTGGCAGGGTTACCCGGTGCATCTGAGGTAGAGAGACAGCTGGAGCAGTACCCAGGAAGAAGGTTAGTGAAACGTGGCATCAAGACCTAGACTGTTTCTCCAGGCTGCTTTGTGGTACTACACATGAACCTCGGGGTCACAGAGGGGCCAGAGATGATGTCGCACAAATGGGAGACGTGTTCGGGTTCTGAGTGTAATTCATGTTCAATGGTTTTCTTGAAAGGCTCAGTATAAGTAAGGTCTAAGAGAGGCAGCAAGTAGATGCTTCGTGGTACCCTCTAGAAGCCTGAGAGACTCGTGTGGGGGCAGTCCCTGACCCTGCACCTCATCAAAGCCAGGGTCAGAGACTAGACACACACACATATACAACACAGGCTTGACTCGCATATACACACATGCAATCACACACGTACACACATGCACACACACACACACTGGCCACAGGCCAAGAACACAGACAGAGGAACCACAAGCCCAGAAAAGGCTGTCGAACATTGCCAGCAGGTCACTCGGGCGTTACTGCTTCCAATGTGAGCCAAGGAGGGCCAGGTCCCAGCAGAGCCACCAAGAAAGGACCACAACAACACCAGGCTCCTCAGTGTCCCCAGTGCCCTCGAAAGGCTGTGTAACACCCACATACTCTCGAGGGCTGTACACACTCATGTGTGCCATACCATCCATAGTCACACTCACACTTCACACCAGTGGCACCAGGGACTGCCCACCCCACTGATTCGACCAACCGAAAGCACTGTGCTTTGCAATCTTGGTAACTTTGTGAAGCACCAGCTGAAAGCTAGGGACACTTCAACCCCAGTAAAACCCCATTCTTTCTCTCACACACATCCATACCCCAATACTCACACAGTTACCCACTCGGATATATCACACTCGATTCTGCATATTGTAATGTGTTCCCTTCCAGAAGGTCCCTGTGGGTAGCTCTGAGCCCCAGCAGACGTGAAGTTCAGCCTCTAGAGTTCTGATCACCGCAAGGCTGGGGGTCTAGAAGCTAACAAGGTGAGGTGGTCCAGGTGCTCCTGGATCAGTCCGGGCTCACACCTCAATCTTCCCACTTCCTCAGGACTCAGGGATATTGTAAGATTTTTGGCTTAAAGGGTCACATGCATCATGCCAGGACTAGCCACTGGGCTCTTCAAACAAACAAACAAACAAACAAACATACAAAAATAAACCCTCATCTTGAATCCTAGCAACCTGGCAAAGGCATGCTTGTATCAGCCACACCTGGCCCAGAAATGCTTCAGCATCCCTCAAGACATTGTATCCCGTCCCCCGTGCCCTGTAGCCCCACCTCCCATGCCTCTCTACTTTACTTACGAAGGAAGGTATCCAGGAGGGGCCCTGCTCTGCCAAGGATGGTGTGGAGAACAGGTTAGGGCCCTAAGAAGGCAGCCTGGCATCTGATGACTCTGGGCTGGCCAGCATACCCAGCCCTCCAGGTCCTAAAGCCAGTGGGAAGCAGAGTGGGGGTGGAGAGAAGCCAGAAGCTGGCAGGCTAAGCAAGATGAAATATTGATGCCCGTCCTGGTAAAGCGAAGAATGCTGCTTGTCCATGAATAAAAGATAAGCTGGAGGAGCAGGCTGGGCAGCAGATTAATTCATCTGAGTGAGCCTTGCTCCGTGCTGTGGGGGATGGGCATGGTGGAGCAGACAGGCTGTCCCAGCCCCAGGGTCCCAAGGGACCAGCCAAAACTCCATGTTCTAGGAAGATGGCTAGGCAGGGTGGCATCACTGAGCATGGGCAGACAAGGAGAGGGGCAGGGTTAGCCAGATCTCTAGGACCAGAATCAGGCACTATGTATGACATGCCTGACAGGCTACCCAGGATGACAGCATCCGTGGCAGAGGAGGGCCACAGAGGTCAGCCGCTTCAGAAAATGGCATTGCTGTTCTGAGAACCAGCCTCCAATACCCTTTCCTGACACCTCAAGCCTTCCCTAAGGGAGTCTTTGGGAGCCAGGACGAATGGGGACATGGGAGACGGTGCAGGTGGTAGACTCAGGACTAACATGGAAAGCTGGCCACCCTGGGCACACCTTTGATGTAGTTCAGGCTTTAGTTCTGAAAGCGGGAAGTATAAAACAAGAACCACGTGTTCCTCCCTGCCCCTCAGCCCATGACAGCCTCAGGTCCTTGACCACCTCTGCTGTAAGACAATATGGAAATCCTGGCCGAGTGGTACAAGGCACAAGATTCCTGGACGTGGTGACCGCAGGCTCAGCAGGACACAGAGCTCACAACCCAGTGTTCATCTGTTGTCCGCTGGCTGTGGAGGCTTTCACAAGCTCTTGGAAGTTTTACGTTTCCCAAAGGTGACATTAGGACAGGGTGGTGACAGCCTTCATCATGCCTTCCACCCACAGGATCCTGCTGGATCAGCCCTAGGCTCTGTATTGTCCTAATGGACCCTTGGGATCAATGCCCAAGCTGACAGTACTAGCTCTTCCTACCAGTCATCCCCAGTGTGACATGGGGACCCTGTGCTCAGCGTGCCATCCTGTTCACCCCTCTGTCCACACTCAAACTGTTCTCTGGGACAGGATCAGGTCAGATGCCAGGTGGCCACAGCTGATGCCAGCCACAGCCCCGTGCAAGTGACAGGACAGCTCCAGATGGTCTTTTTTCCCCTCAGCTGGTAGCACTGATCATGATCAAGAACAGCTCCTAGAATCCAGCCCAAGACCAACCGTGGTTGCTGATGGGCTACACAGCTGGTACCATCCCAGCTTCCCCCTACAGCCACAGCCACGACCTCCACCTTCCTTTCCCATGGGTACCATGGCTTCCCTGTTCCCACATTCCAGCCTCTCTGGCCAGCTCACAGCCTTTCCCATTTCTCCCGATCAGTGGGTATTCATCATGAGCAGTCTGCTGACACCTTCTGTATTCTTGTCTCCTGTTAATTATTTAGCTTTGCTTCCTGTGGGTTTGAGCCCATCTCTTCCATTCACTCCTGACTCCATGAATTCAGGAGCAAGGTCACTTTGGTCCCTCCAGTTCTCCTGAAGCTGTGCACGGCCGTGAGCACATGGCGGAAGCACTGCATTCATGTCTGCTTAGGTGACTGTGAAGGGATGCTAGTCCTCATACCTCCTGTCTCCATAACAAGGGCTAGCCCTTCCAGCAGGCACCCGCTCTGTATGCTCCCTGGGACTATGTCACCTCTGTTACAACCTTCTGGATAGGCAAGTTTCTCCCAACAGCCAGATGGCAAAACCCAGCTGCACACTTAACCAAGGTCGTGCAGCTGGCAATCAACAAAGCTGGGAACAAGCCCTAATCTAGGCTTAGAGTTCTATCTGGTGCATCCATCTGATGATTACAAGATGCAAGAGGGTCCTTAGTATTCCTCACCTGCTGAGGAACAGGGGTGTGGGGGGAGAAAGGTCTCCACGGGCTGGCAATGAGCACAGCTAGACTTAACCGGAGGATTCCAGGCAGCCCCCTCTCCCCGCACCTGCCCTCATCCCAGGAGGAAGGACAGAGATATGACTGAAGGCTGACTAGGCTGCTGTGGGGCTCATAAAGATTCCTTGGGCTCTGCTATCAGAAGCTGCCTGATATCCCGCTGTCACATGGGCCCAGAGCCTTGTAGGAGGCAAGATATTGGTGGTCCTCTACAAACTAGGGGTAATGGTAAGTTCTCTGAGTCCAGCCAGGAGAGAAACAGGCAGAAGCTTGGTCCAAGAGGCACACAGACTGTCACATGCCCATCTAAGAATGTTACCTCTGAACTAGGGGTACTGAGGTGAAGTGCAAAAAAAAAAAAAAAAAAAAAAAAATGAGCAGGAAGCCAGAAGTCTAGTATCGCTGTGGTTATAGTGCCACCTGCTGGCCATTTAGGGAATAGCAGTACAACTGGATCTGGGTTTAGATTCATCTGCCTGGCAGACAACATTTGAAGGCTGGGTACACAGGAATGAACCAAAAAACCACAAGCCCAGCCTTGGTGGAGGTTACAGTTGGATGGAATAAAGTGTTAATGTGTGGAGCTGACATGTAATCGACACAGGAAAGGGCATAGGAGGCTTTAAGTACTAAGGAATCTAAAGCAGACAAGGGGCGGCTTGGGCTACTGTGATCTTAGTCAAGAGGTCAGACATGGCCTCACAGAGTCAGGAACTCTGAGGAGTGCTCAGAAGGAGAGGAAGGACCCATGTGACTTCTGATGGCTGGCTCATCTCAGACTGAAGTAGGAATGAGTTCCACCTGGTAGGTCTGGGGACCCAATTGAGAGGGGCTGGATATGGCAGAACCTGAAAGATGACTTCAAAAGCCTGGGACTTTATTGCTGGATGCAGTGGAGAAAGACAGCACTATCTAACCTTTTTATCCCAGCGCTGGTGGAGCTAGGACCCAGGAACTTGGGCAAACTATATAGAGGGTCACCACTAGGCCATACCATTGGTCTACTACCTCACTCCCTTAAAGTGCTATATTTTTCTATTTGAGAGCAGCCTGTAGGTCAAGGCCAAGAAGGGATGCAGGGAGACCGGTTAGTACCAAAGCAACTTCTGATCAGGAGCCCAGGCAGGAGGAAAGGCAAAGGGCTTTCTGGGACATGAGAGAAGGACTCAGAAATGACTTTGATATCAAAGTGACAGAGAGAATGGGCTTACTACACCGAAAGAGACTGATGGACTCAGGGAGATCAATGGGGACCCCCATTTGCAATTTGTGGGGTCAAAGTTGATTGTCAGATGTCTGTGGGTAGCAGAACCTGGAACCAGGGGAGAGTGCCTGCCAAGAACTGAACAAGAGCACTTGGGTGACATTTAAATCCCGGCACTGAAAAGGATCCCAGGCCTGAAGGACAATGGTCTGGACACCAGGGCCCGGAGACATCTCAAGGTCAGAACATTAGAGAATCAGGGAAGGAGAGGCCAGACAGTGGTGAGAAGCCAGACCAGACCCCAAGTCAGGAAGGAGAAGGGATTCTTGTTAAGAGAAGGCTAGGGCCACTGGGACAGGGTCACCCATGTAGTCCCAACTATAAATGCAAGAAGTAAACAAGTGCTACAGACACAGGGACACAGACCCCTTCTGGAACTGTTGGTGAGAATGGGAAAGAGGCAGCCACTCTGGAGAAGAAGATGATAATACCTCAGAATTTTAAACACAGGGTTTAACTCCTAGTCCCACAATCACGCCCAGATATATAGGCTCAAAAGATGAAAACACACATTGTCACAAACACTGAAACAAAGAATCAACTGCTCGCTCTCTGCTCCAGAAAGCTCTTGATTTTCTGGTTTTCCTTAACTAGAGATAACACCTCTGCTCACCGTTCCCCAAACACCCTGTCCTTAGAGACAGGAATTGGAATTGGAGACTGGAGCCTCCTATCTCATCTTTGGTTGCTCTCTCTCTCTCTCTCTCTCTCCCTCCCTCCCTCCCTCCCTCCCTCCCTCCCCCCCTC
>NW_021605583.1:6590040-6655777 GCF_004785775.1 Grammomys surdaster | reverse complement strand
CTCCCTCCCTCCCTCCCTCCCTCCCTCCCTCCCTCCCTCCCTCTCTCTCTCTCTCTCTCTCTTTCTCTCAAAAATGTGTTTCGGAGGTTCCTCTTACACACAGGTCTGGGTTAGTAATGAAAACCCAAATGTCCATCACCAGTAAACAAAGTGTGGTATATCCGTACAGGGGAATGTTAGTCAGTCATAAAAAAGAACAAAGTATAACTGCTTCAAGTTACAACGGGGGCAATAGCCCAAGAGAAAGAAGTCAGTCACAATGGACCACAGATTGTGTGAGTTCATTGATAAGTGTTGAGAAGACATGAATCTCAAGTATTAGACTTCTCCACAGAGAGCACATAGATGGTGGCCAGGGCTGGAGGCAGAGCGGCTACTAATGGGTTCAGGGTTTCATATGGAGATGAGACAAATATTCAGGAATTAGTGCTGAGTGCTGCGGAACTCCGTGACTACGCTCCGCACCGCTGAATTGTAGACTTTCAAATACACACTTTATTATGGAGTATGTTATATCCCAATATTACATACTTTTTAAAGGCTTTGGTTGCAATGGAGGAGTAGCCTCAGCCCAGGAAAGAGGCAGAATATAGGGGGCACTGAGGTCTCTGTGCTCACAGGTAAGTTCTGGGGAACCTGGACTGTTACGCACATGGGATTGTTCCTTCAAGGGAAGAAATAGCAGTATCTATTATTCTCCCAGAAGGCTGGAGCAGACATGCTTACTCGCCTGGTGACCTTTGCTCTATCTGTGTGGCTAGGGGCTTTTCCAGCACTGGATCCTCCCCAAGATCCTTAGTGTGAGCTTGTTTTTCTCAGTCTATAGAATCTGTCTTCGTTAGAGTTTTATTGCTGTGAAGAGACACCATGACCACAGCAACTCATAGAAAGAGAACGTTCCATGGAAGGTGGCTTACAGTTTCAGAGGTTCAGGCCATTATCATCATGGTAGGAAGCATGGCAGCGTGCAGGCAGACATGATCCTGGGGAAGGAGCTGAGAATTCTACGTCTGGTTCCATGGGCAGCAAGAAGTCAGCTGACCTGAGCTTCTGAGACCTCAAAGCTTGGCCCCCTAGTAACATACTTCCTCCAACAAAGCCACCTCCTAATAATGCCACTCCCTAAGGGCTTTGGAACCACCACACTGTCTTTATGGACATTATAACGCACTTCACTGTAGTATGTCTAATCTGTATTTATATTACTTTGTCCTTAGGGAGAGTCATGTATGCTTTGTTGTGCTTGCAGAATTGAGTTAATCACCACAGTAACTGTCATCCAACTGTGCTGTGCTTAAAATAAACCACTCAGGTCAGACTCCTTGTCTTAGTTAGGGACTCATTGCTGGGAAGAAACACAATGACCATGGTAACTCTTAGAAGGGAAAACATTTCATTGGGGCTGGCTTACAAGTTCAGAGGTTCAGTCCATTATCATCATGGCGGAAAGCATGGCAGCATGCAGGCAGACATGGTGCTGGAGAAGGAGCTGAGCGTTCTACATCTTCATCTGCAGGCAGTTAGAAGGAGACTGGATTTTTTTTTTCTCACTGGGTGAAGCTTGAGTGTTTAAGACCTCCAAGTCCACCTCCACAGTGACAAACTTGCTCTGACAAGGCCACATCTCCTAAAATGAGGCCACACTTCCTAATAGTGCCATTCCCTATGGGCCAAGCATTTAAACACATGAGTCTATGGGGTCATTTCTATTCAAAACACCACACTCCTGAAGTTTGAACCAACACCAGCTACTGAGTCATCCTGAATCAAGTTAACTGCCTTTTTTGCCTCCCAAAGATCTTCTCTCTGCAGGTCTGTGAAGATCATGGAGACCCCCCCACAGCAGAGGACGCAGACACTGTTGAAGATGTGGCCTCTATATTCTCAGTGAGACAGGAAGTAATGCTCTCAGCTGAGGGAGAAGGCAAGGCCTCCAGGAAAGAGCAAAGATGAGTCAGGCAGCAAAGGGGAAGGTGGCCCTGTGGTCATGTGTAGGAGGGCTAAGGGTGTCACACCAAGTGACCCCAAACCCCTTGATCAGGTGGAGACCCTCATCCCAGGTGCTGTGCCCCATATGCACATAGCACCTTAACATACAAGTACACACACGAACATCTGTGTCAAGAAAGTAAAACACCAAAACTATGGGCTGAAGAGATTGCTCAGTAGCTAAGAACACTTGATGCTCTTCCAAATGACCTGAGTCCAGTTCCTGACACCCATGTGGAGTAGCTCACAACAGCCTATAATTCTAGCTTCATCTGTGCCTTCTGATCTCTTCAGGAAGACATCCACATGACAGACAGACAGACAGACAGACAGACAGACAGATGCACACACGCATGCACGCACGCACTAAAAATAAATTCTTTTTAAAAGAAAAGAAACTGGCTGGGCGGTGTTGGCGCACGCCTTTAATCCCAGCACTTGGGAGGCAGAGACAGGTGGATTTCTGAGTTCGAGGCCAGCCTGGTCTACAGAGTGAGTTCCAGGACAGCCAGGGCTACACAGAGAAACCCTGTCTCGAAAAACCAAAAAAAAAAAAAAGAAAGAAAGAAAGAAAGAAAGAAAAGAAAAGAAAAGAAAAGAAACTGCACTGGAGAGATGGTTTGGTCAGTAGAGTGCCTACCATACAAGCATAAGACCTAAGTTTGACACATGCCTCTAAGACCCTCATGTAATGTAAGTCATGGTGGTAAACTGTCCTGTGCTCACTGGGAAGCATGCTCTGGAAACAGGGTTTCCCCCACACACATACTTACAGCCTGTGTTCAATCAAGTGTTGTAGCGGGATACCATCCCACTACATTTGTCTAAAGCTCAGCGATTGGGCTTTGTGAGAGTGAGGTGGAGTGAGGAGTAGGAAGGAGAAGGAAGAGGAGAGGAAGAGGAGGAGAAGGAGACGCAGGAGCCATGGATGGCCACGCAAGTATCAAGAGCAGTCCTGGGTAACAACTTATACCTAGATTAGTTAATTGGCTAACACTTCTAATTGTGTGGACTTCTTGTTATTTGAGCATTACCAAACATATAAAGCTATTGGATAATCTTTAAACATTAGAGTCTCATTTCTACCGGGTACCGTGTGGATGGTGGGATGGTCTGGGCTCAGCCAAACATTATGGAGACAGCGTGGCAGATTGGCGGAGCCATCTCCCACGCTGGTGTCTCATGGGTTGCAGGGCCAGTGTCTCTGGCCTCCTGAGTCATCGGCCTGAGCCAAGCAACAGCGAGAACACGCGGCCACTCGTGGCCTCAGGCCTTGCCTAGTTGGGAAGATGGCAGCCCCGTACCAGAAGACAGATCGGGTGCAGCTGTTTCAAAATATTATCTGTAACAAAGTGTCCTCCGTGAACCAGGATGTCTTTGGATGACCTGGATGGTCCTGGCTCCTCTAACTGTAACAGAATAGCACAGCAACTCAAGTGTAAAAGTTCCGAGCCATGAAGAACTTCTGGCGGGCAGACCATTCCCAACAGATGCTGGCAGTGTTTATCTCCGTAAGAGTGCCTGTGTCTGAGCAGAAAGAGAAGTCACGGAGGAAAGGGCATTGGGAACTCTAGCTGACTGCCTCGACCTCCCCAGTCTGCTCCTGCTAGGTGTGGTCACCACTCAGTTAGATGATGTCATCTCTCTGTGTTGCTATTTCTTCTTTTACTTCGAAGTCTTACCCAAGAGGAGCCTCTGCTGTACTCAGAACTCAATCAGGAACTCCAGATGACCAATCTGCTGATGTCTGTCTGTCTAGCTATCTCTACATCTGTCTGTCTATCTATCTATCTATCTATCTATCTATCTATCTATCTATCTATCCATCCATCCATCCATCCATCTATCTACCTATCCATCTATCTATCTATCTATCTATCTATCTATCTATCTATCTATCATTTGCTATTTAATCTTTAACTTCAGCTTGCTTTATAGATTCACTCATTCACAGCTGAAAGTGTGGTTGTTGTAGACTATTCTCCAGACCATCTATGAAGACATAAATGAGCCAGGCACGGTCTCATGCACACTTAAATCCCAGTGCTGGGTCTGAGATGAATGGATCCCTAAGGGTTGACAACCAGACGGCCTGCTCCAATCAGCAAGCAAATGCTGGGCCAATGAGAAACCAAAGTGGAGAGTTCCTGGGAAACAAAACCAGGGATTGATCTCTGGCTTACACACACGCACGCATGCACATGCATGCACACACACATATGCATACACATGCACACACACACGCATATATACACATCTCTGGAGGAGATGGCTCTGTCAGTAAAGTACCCTCTGCATAAGGAGTCCCAGGAACCCACATTAAAAGCCAAGCATGGCTGCACAGGCCTGTGACCCCAGCACTGGGGAGGTAGAGGCACGGGTCCCTAACGCTCATTAACTAGTCATTTTAGCAGAATAGGTGAGCTTCAGGTTCAGTGAGAGACCCTGTCTCAAAGGAAGTCTGAGGATGGCTGCTGAGATTGTGTCTGGCCTCCACGCACATTCAAGCACACATGTGTTCACTGAAAACTGGGGCAGGGGATGTTTTATCTGGTATTCACCTAACCTCCACAAAGCCCCCAGCTTGATCCCCAGCACTGAGTAAACAAGATGTGGTGATTCATACCTATAATCTCAGTTCTCAGGAGGGAGAGGCCATCCTGATATGCACAACCCTGCCTCAAAACACAAACAACGCACAAGATGAGCTAGCCTTAGTGTGCTACCACAATCCAAGGTTGAGAACATGCAAAATGGCAGACTATATAACTTTTCTTTGTTTTTATACAAAAGTGACAGATATGTATGCAGATATTAATTTCAATTGTCACCATGATCTGATTAAAAGCCCTCAGGGTGTTCATGAGGCTGGTCTTTGTACAACAATCCTATGAGGACTCTTCCAGAGAGCACTAACCAGGAGGGAAAACCCCGCCCTAGACACAGGTGGCACCAGCTCCTCCAGAGGGATTGGGGAAGCTGAGTGCAAACATTCCCTGGTCCCTGGTGTGCCGGGGAGTCCTCTAGGACCCTGGAGTCACCTGCCACCATGCCTTCCCAGATATCCTTAAACTGTAAGACAAATGTGACTCTTCTTTGAAACCGTTTTTATTGGGTATTTGGTCACCACAACAAGACCAGTAAGGAATACAATATTAAGTTATTAAACTCTGTATGTCAAAGTTCTAGACAGGATGCAGTTTCAGTTATTAACAGTTTAGTTCCACAGAAGAGGTGGAGGTGGGCTAAAGGCACGCGAGCCGTGTGTGCCTGCAGGTAACATGGGGCAAACAACACATAAGTCATAAGGAAGAACTTGTAGAACTCGCCTCAGCTCCAGCCTTCCCCAGGGTCACAGAACCGGAGGTAACCAGCATCCTCCCCAGCCCTGACAATTCGGAAGGCAGGTGTCACCCATGTGTGGGCTCTGTGCAGTGTGACCCACCAGGAGAGATGGAGAAGGCCCTGAGTCGTGTCCTGGGGGTCTGGATATCCAGGCCATCTGTAAGTCAGTCCACCTTCAGTTCTTGTTTGCTGAAAGTGCCAGGTCAGTTTGGGGACAAAAGAGCTCGGAGGAAGATGGAGAACAGAGAGAAGTCTAGAGACTTCCTCCCTCCTCTCCCAAGTCAGCCGTGTATCAAGCAGTCCTATGTACAGACTCACTCAGCCGTCAGAAGGACCCATAAGGCATTGGGATCTCTATCTATTCTTCACCATTGAGAAGTCTGAGGCCCACAGAGGCCAGCAGCAGGACACAGGACCTGATCTTGCTCCCTAAGCCCACAGCCCATGCCTTTCCACTCACCTCTGGCTGAGGTACCAGGATCCTAAGTGGGGACTCCATGAGCCCCCAGCTTTTCCCTGCCCCACTTCCTGACTTTCTCGACTGCCTAGGGCCTATGACTCCGGGGTTCCTGGGATGACAGGTTCACCATCAGCTCTTAAGTGTCCATCCCGAATGTCCCTACTCACCAACAAAGTCTCTCATACTCTGCATGTCCCCCAGGAGCTCATCACTCAGGTCACAGACCAGACCACACAATCCAACTTGGAAGGAGGGAAGCACATGACTCGGGCATCGTAGAGGATGTACCTTTCCCCTCTATATACCATGGCTCCTTGTGCACTCCCTAGAGTACCAGAGCCCCATCAGAGAATTAGGGCATCACACCGTCCCTAGAGCAGCCACCAGAAGGCAGAACCTGGAGGCTGCCCCTCCCACCCCAGCACTTACATCCCCGAGTCAAGCATTCTAGTTTTGGGGTCATCAGAAGGGACAGACCAATGACAAACAACCAGCACTCCATCCTTTCTCCCCAAACCTCCCAGGGCCTGTCTCTGGAATCTAGAAAACTTTCTGGAAATTTTTTTAGGGGGGGTGGGGTCCTGGCACAAAGATGCTGAAGAATCAAAGACAGAACAGAAAGGTCTGGGAGTGGCAGGACAGGGGCAGAAGACATTGCCTGCCCATGTCACCCATCCCTTGCTGTCACTGAACATCACAACTCCCACTCACCAAGCTCCCAAAGCCACCCAGTTCCAAGGCCTGGCTCACCATGGCAGGTGAGGGGGCCTCTTATCTTCCCAGAATCACCAAGCTCTAAAGCCCACTCCAGCCCACTGGCTCTTCACCTTGGCGTGGCTCGCCTGAAGCACAGGCCCCTCCCAATCCAGTCTCCTTGAGGCCACTTTCCAACAATACCACAGGTTAGCCAAGGAGCCACTGGACTTCAAGGAGGAGATATGTGTGTCTGCACCTGTATGTGTGTGCATTTGTGAATGTCTCTGAATGCATGCAAGAGCGTGCGTACGCATTTTCCTGTGTGTGTCTAGGGGTGTGTTTGTGATGGAGTGTAGGTGTGTGTGTCTGTATCAACATGTTCCTGAATAAATATATGTGGTGAACCGAGACAGATTGCTCCCCCAGGGCATTATTCTTCTCTCCACACCAGTCAAAGCAGGATATGGTTGCCCAGGAGCCTTCTGGGACTGAGTGGAGAGCATCCCCTAGGGATGGACAGAACATCGGGATGGACAGAGCACTGCCCAGCTCCTGCCTCCTCTGTGTCAGGCCCAGGATGTCCAGATCTACTTGCTAGGGTTAGGGACTCCCCTAGGCCTGCCTCAGCCCCTTTCTTCCCTGACCTGGACTAGATTCTGGCCTCGAGGCTACCCTGTCTTTCTCCTGGTGTCTCAGTGTCTCTCTTGGGTTCAGGTCTGCAGATAAAGCTCTTCAATCCCAGCCACCTTGGCTACTTCCATCCCATGACACCGCCCAGCTTTTCTACTTTTCTACCTGAAGCTTGGAATCTCCATTGCTGCCCTGCAGTCGTTACCTGCAGGGATCCCTCCCCACCCCCCAAGCACTTACATCCCCGACTGCCATGACAGCCACCCAGAGTCAAGCATTTCAGGCAAAGGCTGTGAACGCCCTCTGCTCCTTCGCAGAACCAGGAGCATCTGCAGAGAGCAGAGGACACTCACCTGCCCGCTCACAGACTCTTCAGCTTGCTTCTCTGTTGCTGCAAAAGCAAGCTGCAGAGGGAAGGGTTTATTTCCAAATGATACATTCCAAATGAGAGTCCATCCCAGAGGGAAGCTGAGACAGAACTGGAGTAAAGAGAGCAACAACGTCTGTTGGCTTTCTCCCCTGGCTTGCTGGGCTACTTTTCTTTCTTTGTTTTCTTTCTTTCTTTCTTCCTTCCTTCCTTCCTTCCTTCCTTTCTTTCCCTCTCTTTCTTTCTTTTTCTTCCTTCCTTCCTTTCTTTCCCTCTCTTTCTTTCTCTTTTTTCTTTTCCTTTCTTTCTTTCTTTCTTTCTTTCTTTCCCTCTCTTTCTTTCTTTCCTTCCTTCATTCTTTCTTTTTCTTCCTTCCTTCCTTTCTTTCTTTCCCTCTCTTTCTTTCCTTCTCTTTCTTTCTTTCTTTTTCTTCCTTCCTTCCTTCCATTCTTTCCCTCTCTTTCTTTCTTTCTCTTTCTTTCTTTTTTCTTTCTTTCTTTTCCTTCCTTCCTTCCTTTCTTTCCTTCTCTTTCTTTCTTTCTTTCTTTCTTTCTTTTTCTTCCTTCCGTCCTTTCTTTCTTACTTTCCCTCTCTTTCTTTCTTCCTTCCTTTCTTCCTTTTTAATCTTCCTCTATAGCTTACCAGTTTATTATTTTTTTTACTTTTTATTGATTTTTTTCACATCATGCACCCCAGTCCCATCCATCTCCCCATCCCCTTGCATCCGCCCTCTGCCCTTGCAACCTGCCCCCCCAAATAAAAACCACACAGACAGACAAGCAAAAAATAAAACAAAGCATAGTAAACATCTTACCGTGGAAGCTGTCGTGTGTCAGTGTGTCCCACAGTCTATCCCTCTGTCCACACATCTTCACTTGTAAATCTTCACTGCAGTGAGCCATTGGTCGGGTTCGAGGCCTCTGGCTTCTGTGACACCATCAATATTGACTCCTCACCGGGACTCCTCCCCGTTGTCCTGTACTTGCCCTGTGCCATGGAGATGCCACAGTCTTGGATCAGCAGGACTGCCCCTTCCACGTGCCCCAACAGTTCACAGATGATGTAGACTTTGGGGTGGGCCAACTCAAAGCCCTGAATCTGGGCCTGGGTAGTAGCTGAGCTCAGCCGCTCTCCCTATCTGCACCACCCACCGGGAGAGCTCTCCAGCACTGCTCTAGCTGGGCCATACGGCCATTGGCAGGAAGCAGGTTCAGCCTCTCACTCTCATGCCCTCCGGGCTAACTTGCTCTCACCCACGACTCCAGGGTCAGCTCCACTGTGCTGCCCCGTGGAGACAAGAGGCAGGGCCCACTCTCCCGAGTGCTGTAGCTGGCAAGGGGCAGGGCCAACTGTCTGATCTCATCTCCAGACTGCCTCAGATGGCCAGAGTCTAGAGGGGGTGATGGATTACACAGCCCATGCACAGCAGTCCAGGGAAGGACCACTCACAGTGGGCTGCGCCCTCCTGTAACCACTAGAAACTAAGAAAAATGCCTTACAGACATGCCCACAGGCCAATCCAATGGAGGCAGTTCTTCAGGCGAGCTACCCTCTTCCCAGGTGACTCTAATTTGTGTACAAATAACAAAACTACCTCAAAAGCAATGCTGCTCCTCCTAAACCCCCAACCCCCGGGTCACCCACAAGATAGGAGTTTCAGGAATACAGGAATTCAGGAACACATATACATACATACATACATATACACACACACACACATATATATATACATACATACAACCGTGTATTTTATATATGTATATCCATCCATATATAAATGCATATACCATGCGTCTAGCCATCCAACAATGTGTATCACCAGATGTCCTGGTCCCTCAGATCCTGAGGTGGACACATCGAGATCTTCTCCTCGTTGTCACAGTGGGAGAGAATCTGGGAGTAGGATGCCTTCCAAAGCTTGTTCTTTGACAGTGCTGACCAATGGAACTTCCTTTGGTGACAGCCGTGCTCTGCACCTGCGTGTCCCCTGGGCCCCACCATCTCTAGCCACACACGGATGCTGAGTATCCGAAGTGTGGCTATTGGGACCGAAGAACTGAATGGTAGTTGTTATGAACTCAGGCATAAGCCATATTATACGATGGAGATGAGCAGCTCTTGAACCAGATGCCACAGCTGGAAGAGCATCATCCACCCTTGTGTGCATGTGTGTACATGTGTACGCACACACATGCACTAATGCATGTGCATACGTGCACACGTGCATGTATACACATGTATACATGTATCTAGCTGCAGAGAGGGAAGGGAGGAGTCAGGAAGAGGTAACCTCGGATAGGACCAGGAGAGACTCCAGGACATCCTCTCAGGAAGTATTTATTGAAGGCCAGGAAGGGACAGACCTTGATAATACAGCACTTGACACACAAGCGGGGAAGACAGAGCTATGACCAGGTAACATTAGCCAGGTGTACAGCACTGCCCAGCTCAGATACTGTAAATCAGGGAAGGCTTCACAGAAGAGGTGGTTTCAAAGGTAAGGCATCAGACAGAAACTGTCAGGAAGGGGTTTGTGCTAAGGCACTGAGGCCACAGCAGACCCAGGTAACAATTAAGTAGGTGGGGAACCCAACACAAGCAGCCGTGCTCCCAGTGGGTAAGCACATGCTGGGCCCTCCCCAGAGGAGGAGGGGGACAGGCACAGTGTCATGCTGGCCACATCCAGCTTCCCCATTCCTCTCTCCTGACGCCCGCTGTCTCCGCCCACTCCATAAACATGATTTGGAAAATCTCTTGTCACAGTCCCCAGCTGAGCCAGTTCCTCTGCCCTTGTGCACCCTCTCTGAGGTCACCAAGAGGTGGGAATTGAGCCCTCATCCCTCCAGGAGCTCCTGACTCATTCTGGAGAGAGCAGCTAAGTCTGCATTCTCAAGAACCAGCTCCAACTGGAGGGGAACAGGCGTGACCCTAGCTTAGGGACACAGACACAAGAGAGCGGGGCAGGGAGAGCCAGAGACAGCCAGACAGGCTGATGAGAAGAGCTGTTTGACACACAGGCCACACCAGTAGGACAGACAGACATGCCAAGGACAAATATGACACAAACGAGGAACATGCCAAGACAACCAAAGTCAGTTCTAGGACATCCAAGGATAAAAAAAAACAGACTGGACTGTCTGTCACCCTGGAAATGGTGGGGTAGACGCTCCCGCAGAGCTGAGCGGTCATATCCACTGTCTGCAATTGCAGAGATGACCACAAGATGGCGACATTGCTCCAAGAAAGCTCATAAGCCGGGTGGTCCAGGATGGTCAATCCAAACTTCCTGATTTTGGCAAGGAGACATCAACTCCTTGAAGTCTGGAGGAGGCTAAGGACCAAGAGCATTCACACTCTAAGCTGGAGAGTGTCCTTTGCTTGCCCCAGGATGTCCTCAAATTACTAGCTCCTTGTCTCCACATTTCCCGTCCCCAGCCTAGCTCACTATTACTGTCTGAGGAAAACCAGGCATGGCCTCTGCCTTTGCCTGAAAGGAGGGACGGCACACAGGTCTGAGGTCTGAGACAGGCACTCAACCCCTAGAGCAGGCTGTGGTTTCTTTCTGATGAGTCTTTGGGTTCAAAGCATGCCCCACACAGATCCAGGGTTTGACCCCATGTTCAGCAGCAGGTCTACAGAGCTAAAAACAGGGCCACCCAGGGCTGCGTTCACAGAACCAAGTAGCTGCAGGATGCAGGCAGCAATGTGGTCACACCTTTGAAAGGTCTGTTAATAAGCCAGTGTAAAGCAGGAGGACAAGCCCGGTGGAACTGCCCTTGTTATATCTGTGACACAGCAATATTGTCAAATACACTTCTTCATCTCTAAGACAAGCATAGTTTGTACCCATTTTGCAGATGGAAAAACTTGGACAGACTCCCTCCCATGACTCTTCTCTTCCCCCTGAGCCACAGCCATGCCCACAGCCTACCCTTGATTCCCAAACAGCCCTGAGTTTCCTCCTGGCCTTTAGCCAGTCCATCCATTGCCTTCTCCTGGTTCTGTTCCCCGAGTCCTAGGACTGTGACCAGATCTTGCACCTTTAGGTAACTGCCCTACCACTGAGATATATCCCTGTGGTGGCTATTCTTGGTTGTCAACTTGACTACATCTGGAATTAACTAAAAGCCCAAGTGGCCGGGTACATCTGTGAGGGATTTTTCTTGACTGAATCATTAGATCATTTGAAGTTGGGAGGTCCACCCTAAATCCAGATCATTTGAGGTCAGAAAACCCACCCCAAATCTGGGCCACGCCTTCTGTTGGCGGCCTACATAAAAGACATGGATAAAGGAAGTTTCTGCTCTTTGCCTGCCTGTTCGAACTCTCACTGGCGGGTGTACTCCTTCACTGGCATTAGAGTCCTTGGATTTCTGTCGGTAGACAGCCATTGTTGGACTAACTGGACCACAGCCTGTAAGACATGCTAATAAATTCCATATATATATATATGGGGAGAGAGAGAGAGAGAGAGAGAGAGAGAGAGAGAGAGAGATTCTTTCTGTTCCTCTAGAGAATCTGAAGCCCCTGCTGAGTTCAGTGTCTTCAGGCACCTAATAGTTCTAGGCATCAAGATTATTCTGATCTTGTCACTATGTGTACAGCATGTGACCATGGCATGACCCAACAACCCTCAACCAGACGCCTCATCCTGTCCCCTCTGTCTCCCTGACTCTAGCCTTCTACTCCTGCCCTGAAGTCTATGCCTCACCCCAGGACCACACCCTTCCCCTCCCCTGTGCAACTCCAAGCTGCTCCCGGTTGCTCCTGAGAGCCTGGGGACCCTGCAGCCAGAGAGGCATGGCTGAAGATTCTTTAGAAAGGGACACTCTTGCTTCTCCCTTTGCCCGTCTGACTAATGAAACAGTGGTCCCCCAATAAATTAGAATTACGACCCGGAAGCTTGTGCTGGAAGGAGGTAAAGACTGGGGCCCTGGGGCGAACCAGGGGAGGATCCTGTCTCTCAGAGATGTCTTACCTTGCTGAAACAGTGAAGAGTCCATGATGGGCGGGACCACACCTTGGCCAGGACCACTCAGACCGTCGCTCGTTCTGCCTTTTATTTAAACTTCAGTTTCGTGTCAGGATCCCAAGATGAACTTGGGGGTTAGAGATCAGTCCTGTTGGATTAGGGTCTGTCCATCTGTCTTCAGTCTGCCTTGATTTCCCTTTCAAAGCCCCACCTCCAAGTACAGCCAAGTACTGGTTGGCATACCTGGGGTTGGCAGAGAGTATGCATTTGTGGAAGAACACATTCCAGTCCGTTAAGGACTTCAAGCAAGCACTGCTACTGCGCTTGCTCAGCCTGGAGAAGCAGGGAAACTTCGCCCAGCGTGTTCAGAGCACATGCTTCCTAGCCACGCAAAGCCAGTGCACGTGACCATCCAAGGCCACCGTGGCTCCTGCTGCCACTAAGGAAGTAAACGGGATGAAGGCAACTTCTCTGTATCACTGGCCCAAACCCCCCTCCCCCCGGCCCTCAGGCTCTGCACCCCATCTGTTCCCGCTATCCAGCAGGAGTGTGTCCTACACCCCTGATAGGAAGACTGCCTGGGTGTGGTCTTTCGATTCCTCGTACCACACTCACTGTACCAAAGACAGATTTGGGGGGGAGGGGGGAGGCTTACTGCTGACTGCTGACTGTGGGCGTGTGTGAAAGGAAAAACATAAAGTCAGTGAGCGAGGATGATGTGCTACAGAGCATCAAGGGAGGTTTTGGGGTGCCGAAGGTTCTGGAAATTTCTCTGAAAAGAGGAAACGGGATGTGGGGTTTTCACAGGGCGAGTGTAAGCGGACAAGCTGCTCAGTGGAGCCAGGAGAGGGTGGGGAGCACCATGGACAGGGAGGGGGCTGCCCCAGGAGCACTGGGAAGTGTCGTGTGAAGAGCTGGGGGAGGGGGTGAGACATGATGGAGACAGTGGGGGAGATAGTGAAGCCCTAAAGAGGGAAATACACAGCACTGGGTGACTGAAGGCGTGAGAGAGGGGGGAAGGCATACCCAGGGTGATTCCTCTGAGAGGGAGAGAGAGAATCAGTTGGATTAGATACCTGGGTTGGGAGCTGTCCTGGGGTGGGGGTGGGGGGCATGTCAGGCAATGGACCCATGGACCCTAAGGCCTCAGGAGATTCTTTACTGAGACTTTGGCTCAACATAACCACAGTCCTGTGACAGGGAGGACATCTCAAGGAGATAAGGGTGGGCAGAGCCAAGGTCTGGACCATACTTCTTCACACAGAAGACTCAGGACAGCAGAGAGTCTACACAGGAAAGGGTGTGTCCTAAGGCGGGAACTGCTAGACAAGCCTAAATGAGAGCTATTGGAGGGAGGACTAGACAGGGGACAGGCGCGTAGCAACATGGAGGTCATGCTCACAGGCAGGAGCAGAGGAGGGGTGGAGTGGTGAGGGAGGAGGGGGTGGGGCAGGTGCCAGGTTGTACACTCTATGGAGTGCAAAGCAAGAAAAGACTCAAGGTCTTCCAGACTGGAAGAGGTCCGTGGGCATAACAGAAAGTCCTTGGAGGGACTTTCTGAGCAGGGGTCTTGGTGCTGGGCTGAGGAGATCCTGGGAAAACAGCTCAGAGACCTGAGGTAAGGCAGAAGACAAGAGCTGGGGGGTCATTGCTGAAGCGCCATGGAACCTCTTAGTAGGACTACACACCCAGGTGAGGGCACAACTGCCCAGTGGCAGTCGAAGGGTAGCTGGGTATATAAGGCTACCTGCCCCACCAGCCCTGTCCCTCCCATATGTGGCAAATTCTCCTGCTGTCCCTGTCCCCTTCACTAAGGGATAGGGCTCAGTCTTCCTGCCTGTATCCCCATTCAAGTATTCAAGCACAAGCCCTCTAGAGTGCCCACAGGGGAGGTGTCTTAGGGTTTTACTGCTGTGAACAGACCCCATGACACTTAATTGGGGCTGGCTTACAGGTTCAGAGGTTCAGTCCATTATCATCAAGGTGGGAACTAGGCTCCATGTTTGTTAGCTTCAGGGGACTGACGCAACCCAGGAGACAGCCACTGTGCTCGAGGAAAGCTCACACCCACATTCACACCCACATGCATTTCTCTAGTCACTCCCTGTCTTGGAGCGCATGCCCAGGATGGGTGGGGAAGCCCAGTTTCAGGTATCCGGCCTCTTTATCATGATTGGTGGAGAAGGTGACACAGGTGTTAGCAATCAGCAGGATGGGGGTCTTTGGATCTACCTGGACAGAAGTCACAAGTAGGCAAGGAGAAACCCTTCAGGTGCAGGTCTGGGATAGCTTTTGGAGAGGCAGCTACAGGAGGAGCCTGTGCCTCACCCATGTACATTTCTTACAGGGGCTGATGTGATACTATCTGAGGAACTTGACAGTTAGAGACCTCACAGTAAAGCCGTAGCCCAGGGTCCGGAGACGTAGAAGAAGGTGACCCGTGTCCCAGGATGAAAGCTGGAGATAGAGCCTGCCAAGGGACCCTTAGCTGGAGAGGAAGTCCAGTCCTCATCCCCAGCGAGTGAGTGGGTTTCAAGTTGTTTTCTGTGCCTGATCCCCCTTTATCAGCCCTGGATCTATTTTGTTAAATATTTCTCTTTTTTTGACGAAGCAGCTATGTTCAGGGACACTGAGGCAGTGATCCCACTCCAGCCACTAAAGCCAAAGGGAAGTGGCCATAGAATTCTTTCATAAGGAGGCTCAGGAGAACAGAATGTAACCTGGAGTTCAGACTGCTCCCCACCCCGCCCTCCATCAGCACCCCTGCCCCCAGAGTGGGAATCTGACTTGCTTCCTAGACAGCCATCTCATGGGCACAGAGTGTCCCTGCTCCCTGATCCTTCCCCACCCAGCAGGAGGCCTCTCAAAGGCCATTGGCTCTGAGCTTTCTGCACGCTCCAGGATGAAAACCAGAGGCCTCCATCCCAATCTGCAAGGTTTTCCATGAAAATTCTTCCAGCTAGACCGCACTCTTCCCAAGAACCAGCGTGCAGCCATTCCATCGCGGTCACAAGAGGCCCTCTTCCTGTCCTCAGAGCTTTCACACCCCTGCTGGCATTGTGCCAGCTGAGTTCTATGTAGGAAGGGAACTGGATTCCATCAGACAATCAGAGACGTGTGTCTCTCCAGGAAGGAGGGCAGGGGAGCAGGCTCTAGCGCTGGGAAAAAAAGGAAGAGCGGCCCTTTGGGGATCTCATTACCCTGGGATGTGGTTTGAATTCCATTCTCCCAGCCACTCCCTATGCACCACTTATTAAGGGGACCAAATCAAAAACACGAGATGCAATTGCAACACGGACTCAGGCTCCAGAGATGGGGAGGTTGGGGGGGAGGAAGCAGACGGACCACACAGAGGACAAATCCAGGAAGAAAGCTGAATCAGTGCCCACGTTAAATGGCCAGGTCCCGCTCCTGCTCCCCCGAGCTCAAGGAAGCCTGTCTGAGGACCATCGCTTCCAGGCACACACATGCACCGCCCCAGAGTGGAGGCCCTGTGGGAGGGACAGGATATGCCCCGCCCTGTGGGAGGGACGGGATATGCCCCGCCCCCCCCCCCCGTGCCCCTAGTGTCCTCCTTCATCGATGCTAGCACATCCTCAACTGCTCAGCCGTCTCTGTAATCCAGCCCCTCTCCTAACCAAAGGTTTTCCTCATGGCCTTCTTCCTACTTTCCCTCCTTGTCCTAATCTAGAGCACCCCCCTCGGTGTGTACTCCTCCTCTCTCAGAGAGCATCAGAACCCTCCAGGCCTCCCGCTTTGCATCCCTCGACAGCATGAAACCTTCTGACCCCTGCCTGTTCCTGCCTCCAGCCATGAAAGTTTCTCTCAGTCCAGAGCTGTTTCCCTTTCCCATGGAATCAGCTCATAGCACCATTCCCTTGGCCTTGAATCCTCTCAACGGCCTGCCCAGTGCCCTCTAAACCCTTCCGTTCACTTCTGCAGTATGAAGGGCACGCTGGCCTTCTACAGTCTGGTCTCAGCAGCAGCAGCAGTACCGCCACGCCCTCTGTCCATCCCTGCAGTGGCTCTGTCCATCCCTGCAGTGGCTCTGTCCATCCCTGCAGTGGCCGGTGTTTTACTCCTCCATATCCCTCTCCTAACTTCTTTCCAGAGACTCTCCTCCATCAGCCTCGCAAGCATGATGTTTTTCAAAATTTGACCTGGAACCCCCTTTCTTCCAAATTACTAAGATCTCTGTGAGGCAGCCTGGAATCTGCCACCCACGTAAGCAGGGTGCCCCAGATTTTCACTTGCTGATATTTGTCTGATACACCAGTCTTACCCACAGGTACCCCAATCTTCCATGCACCCTCACCTTCCCATACCCCTGCAATCCTCCAGATGTGAGAAAGTAGCACCGCACCAGCTTCACCCCACCACCCTGCCCCTTAGCATTGCCCACCAGCTGCCGATCATATAACTAGAGAAACAAAGAACATTATTTTATTGGGTCATTAGGCTCCCGGCCCTGGGCAAAGAGCTTTCATGTGTGCCTTCTCACTTCCAGTGACCTTGTGGGGGCTGGAAAGATGGCTCAGAGGTTAAGAGCACTGACTGTTCTTCCAGAGGTCCTGAGTTCAAATCCCAGCAACCACAGGGTGGCTCATAACCATCCATAATAAGACCTGATGCCCTCTTCTGGTGTGTCCGAAGACAGCTACGGTGTACTCACATAAATAAAATAAATCTTAAAAGAAAAAGAAAAAAGGGCTTTTATGTTCATCAGTATTTAAAAACAAAAATGACCTTGTGTATTAGATACACCACATGCCTATTTTACTCTTTTGTGAGTGTGTGTGTGTGTGTGTGTGTGTGTGTGTGTGTAAGTAGCCCAGGCTGACCTTGAACTCCCAACCCTCCTGTCTCAGCCTCCTAAGTGCTCCGGCTCTGGGTGCTCATCCTCTTACTTGTGGATCTCCGTTAAGGATCAGAGAAGGTGAACGACTCGCTCCGGTCTGAAGGCCACGAGGGGCAGGGCCTAGTGCATTTGCAGCTCAGATCAGACTGAGCCTGGTTCATCTCTCATCTGTCCCCACAGAATGCAGACCTGGTCACATACATTCTCCCTTGGCAGTCTGACCCCCAACGTGTGTTCCAAGCTATCCCAGCTTCTGCTCTCCTGACGAGGCAGAAGGAAGGGCTCAGATCACCCTCACCAGCAGAGACCTTTGCTACCTCGTAAGCACAAGCAGCCTCTTTGGCTTAGAATAGCTTTGCCCTTCTCTCTTAAGACCCACCAACAGTGCCTGTCCCTTTGGACACCTCCAATCTCTGTTGCTCCCAGGAAGCACTGGGCGTGATGGGGATTGACATTCATCATTCTGCCCTGGGCTGGCTGGTTTAGTTCATTTGTTATTTCTTGGCCTTTTAGCTTTGGGGCCCAACACAGACCACGAGTATCTCAAACTGACCCTCAGTACAAGCCAAAATTTGGAACAAGAACTTTGACCAGTCAGGTTCCAGACCAGCAGATGGTGGTTCCCCCGCCAGCGTCTGGGGATCCAAGATTGAAATAAGCTCTCCACCCATTCTTAGCAGAGTTACTAGAGAAATTCGGACCTAGCCCAACAGTGGACGGCTGATCCCTACCTGGGCAGCCTGAAGAAATGCCACACTAACTTACAATCTAACCAATAGAATAGGACTGACCCTTGTCAAAAACAAACAAACAAAAAACACTTCCAGAGAAGCCGGGGTTACTCGGAGCTGGAGGTAAAAGGCCTGGGAATTCATACTCCCCCAGGCTTTGGTGATCAATACCTAGGGAGCCCATTCCAGACTCGTTTGCCTCTGAAAGCTCTGCTTTCTAAGAGCTGCCAGCAAGTGCCCAGAGCCAGGCACTCACAAGAGTTCTGATGCTACCAGACTCTAATGAAGCTTAATTGAATTGTGGGACTACAAGACAGCCGAGGCCCATGCAGTAGTGTGGGCCACTGTAGCTTGGAATTCTCCAGAATGTAGTTCTCCGTTCCCACTTCAGGACACTGGGTAACGGTCCCCCCAAACCTGAGAACCCAGCGAAGAGGAAAGAAAGGGGCTGTGGCCAGTATCCATGGCAACCCCTGAGGTCCATCCTTCAACACTAACCCTGCCCCTCCTCCATGGGGGTAGGATCAGTGACTCCCGTTCTTTTCTGGTGCCGCCATGAAACCCGGCATGTCACGTGTGCCAGGCAAGCACACTACTTCAAAGCCACATCGCCATCCCACTGCGCTGATCCACTTATCACTGCTGGTCTTTATTTGACTTACTGAAACCCAAAAGGTCTATTGAAACCTTCTGCGCTAGTCTCCATGGTTGTTCACGAACTTTAAAAGGTGACTTCCATCTCTCTCGCTTTCTTCTCCTAAACTTTCATTAGATATATATATGTATTAGTCTGTTTTCAGTCGCTATAACAAAATACCCGAGGCTGAGATGGGAAAAAGGTTATCTTGGACCACACCCCTGGAGGCTCCGAAGCCCTAGAACGTGGTGTTGGCCAGCTGCCTCAGTTCATGGCAGAACACGGAAGGGCAAGCAGCTGCTTGTGGAAGACCCGAAAAACAGCCTTCCTTTGTGACAACTCCAGTCCGCAGCTGCTCATCCAGCCCGAGCAGAATTCAGTCTCCCAAGAAGTATGTTGGTCCTTCTTAATGGTCAGCTCGCCTCCTAAAGCTCCTGCCACCTTCAACATCACTGAATTAGAAGTGAAGCTTCAGTGTGAGTCTTAGTGGAAACAAATCACACCCAAGCCGCAGCCATGGCTATTAGGATGTCTTTATTGACAGCCTATTTCTCCTATTTCAACCTCATTTCCCCCCATCCCAAGGATTAAATTTCTCAGGTATGTCTTCCCACTTACTAATTCTCTCTACAACCAGGCCCAAACTGCTTTTAATGAACTGAGTATCTTCTGACAGGAGGTCTTGCTATACTGCCCTGTCTAGCCAGAACTCACCAGATAGCTCAGGTTAGTCCTGATCTAGCCTCCTCATGAGTCCATGAGCCTCCTTCCTCAGCCTGCAGTGTGCTGAGATTACCAGTTCCAGTCACCATATGGAGCACCACTGAATTTTAATTGGGAGGATTATATTTTTTAATTGTGTATTTAATTTGGACTGTTGCTTTTTTATTTGCGTGAAGTTTACATAACATAGTATTTATACTGAAGAATGCTAAGATGACAATTAGCGCATTTACAATACAGTAAAACCATTTCATCTTTTTTCAAATCTCTCTTTTTCTGATGATCTTTCCTGGGGTCCGTGTCTCTTTGTAATTGTATTTCTTTAGGCTTTATACTCTGATACATTACATTGTAATTTTTCCTTTTTAACTACTCTGTGAGTGATATTTAATAGTCTGGCATCTACAGCCCTCAGAGTCTGCTCTTCTGGGTCATTCATTGGCTCTGCTGACAAGAGGTGTTTGGACCTGTGAGGGTCTTTTGAATTGAGAAAGCTTTCTCACAGAAGTTTGCTGAAGGGACTCCCAATCAAGAGTACCCCCGGCCCAACCTGTACTGAAAGTTGCTCTTAGAACATACACTGGGGCTCAGCGTCTGCATCTTAGCCCCGATCCACTTGTCAATAACCCTATAACACTGCATCGGTCCAGCCTGCTCTCTCCCACTGCTAGTTCTGGCTAGCCCTTCCTGCTCTGGCTTCCCTCATTCCAATTTAACTTCCCACTGCTCCCAGCCACCCAGGCAGCAAGGAAGCCTGGTTGGCTTCAAGATTTGCCAAGATCAAAGGAAACACGTTCCATCAGACCCCATGCTTCTGTCTCTCAATAAACCATGGCTGCAGGCATGGAAAGAAATATCGTTTATTCCCCCCCACACACACACACACACTCCATAAGACACAGCTGTAAATAACTGGGAACCAGCAAGGCTGACCCTGATGGGCCCTGACGGATTACTCTGGGGACTGTAGAATTAAGTCAGAATGAAAAAAAAAGTTTGCAAGTCAGGAAGGAATGGGATTTACAGGAATGTTAATGTTATTGCAGTTGTTATTACTTACATTAATCACGGTAACAACTGGAGACACAGAAGACGGAGAGTGAGTACTTCAAAGGGCCTCGGGTTCCTGCTCAGGCTGTACTGTGGACACATGAAGACTGAATTGTGCAGTTTTAGCCTTGAGCTGGGGCTGCTTCAGAGAGATAGTATTCCTGATAAAGCTCCCAGGCCACAGTCTCGGGGATGGGCTAGTGGGTTTGTTGTTTTGAGTCTCCGGTGCCCTACTCTTTGCCCCTCGCTTGGTTAACTGTTCCTGTAACCATCTGGCAGGAGCAAAGACAGACTAGAGAGAGACCCTGGTGTCCCTCCCTTCAGTTATCAGGCCATTGTCACAATGTACCCTTAAGGGACTGAAGTTCCCTGCCCCCCCCCAAAAAAAATCTCACGCTGGAAGAAAGAGAAAGCCTGAAGCCTGTTTCCAGCCAGAAGAGGGACTTGCCTCTCGGGACAGAGCACAGTGCTGCTACCTGCACAGCAAGGGAGCCTGGAACTGAAGGTGTGCTGTGTCAGTGACAAGTCAGTGATGGGCGGCCATAGCTGATCAGCCCTGCTTGGTCACACGCAATACCATGTCAGCACCCTGAAGACAGCCATGGGGCACTCCCTGGGCCTCTTCATTTCTGGGCATAATGGTTAAGTCTTTTCTCTGCTCTTCTCTTTGTGTTTGGCGTATCAAGGACAGGTGGCCAAGCCTCATTAGTTTAGGGCAGCTAGGGCCCAGGCTTTGGCCTACAGCAGCATAGGAAGACAAGGAAAATTAAGGGACCGTGGGAAGAGAAAGGAGGCCCCACCCTGCAACTTGGTTGAAGTCTCTCGCTTGCTGAGAACCAAGAATTCTAGCACAGTTAACAGTTGCTGCGAAGGCTGCCTACCCAGAGATAATAATCCTTTTACACAGAGTTGTTCCAAATAAGAATGTTGAAATATTAATAGCAACAAATCATGCTTTTGGCCTAAGCATATAGAAGCCTTTCTAGTTTCCCAGCTATACGCCTTGCAATTTCCTAGCAGTCTCAGAAGAAAGCAAAAAAAAAAAAAATCCATTTACAGTAAAAGCCCATCTTGCCTCTTTGTGCAACTCTAGAGACCCATATCCATAGTTGTTCTCTCTCTCTCTCTCTCTCTCTCTCTCTCTCTCTCTCTCTCTCTCTCTCTCTCTGTGTGTGTGTGTGTGTGTGTGTGTGTGTGTGTGTGTGTGTGTGTGTGTCTCAGAATATCTTTTATTTAATTTACTCCAGTTTTTTTTAAAGATAGAGTTTATGTCTTTGTTAGGGTTTCTACGGCTGTGATGAGACACCATGAACAAAAGCAACTCAGAAAGGAAAGGGTTGAGGACTTCCGGTCTGGGCCCGAGCACAGAGCACATCTCAGGCAGCAGCTCTGAACTCAACTTCACAAAACCCAGAGGAAGAGGGCCTCCCAGGAGCTTTAACTCAGGCAGCATCTCAGGTAAAAATGAATCACCCGTGATGTCTGCTGTTAGAAGTTCTAATCCAGATGCTGGCCTCCGAACTTATACTACTCAGACCTTCGAAGGGCCATTGACAAGAACATCAAACAGCTAGAGATTGACATCACTAATCTGAAGAAATCCCTCGTTTCGCTGTCTGAAGAGACCTCCTAAAATCGCAAAGATCCTTATTGGACTTGATTTACTCTATTACAATAGAAAAGGCTGTGTACAGCTCTTGACTGTGTACAGCCCTTAAAGAAGAAGGTTGCCTTTACATAGACAAGACAGGGAGGGTTAAAGAGAGCATGAAAAAGGTCAGAGAAGGCCTTGAGAAAAGTCAGAGAGAGAAAGAGACAGATGAGAGCTGGTACAAGAATTGGTTTTCAACCTCTCCAGGGTTGTCAACCCTACCTCCTCTCATCTTGGGACCATTATTTGGGTTCTTTTTCCTTATTTCTTCTGGTCTCTGGGCCTCAAATAGGCTGACTAACTCTGTGAAACAACAGATAAATAATCTGGTAGCAAAACCTACTCAGATACATTATCATAAGTTAGCTATGGAGGACCAGGAGACTCAAGATGAGGTTGTTACTTTATCCAGAGTGTTCCCAAAACCCATCTCCACCTAACCTAAAAGAGGGTACTTCCGCCCCTAAACCAGGCAGAGGGAAACCACCCAGAACCCCCTCTGACTGGCGATCTGAATTCTTGCTTAGGCTGCAAGGCTAAGCACTGCAAGGGAATATCAATAAAAGTTAGAAATATCTCTCTGGATTCCCTGAGGGACAAGCCTGACTGCATAGGGGTTGATGTCAAAAGTATCCCCTCTCCAGGAAAAAGACATCGGGATGGGTATGGCCCTCATGCCTCACTGGACAGCAATAGGGGGACCAGAACCATTACAAGGTCCCCTTCAATTACTGGAGGTCAGGCCTCTATCCCCGCCTTTGCAAGATTAGATTCTCCACAGCCCATCTATACTTAGAGAAGAGAGGAGATGTCAGGGGCATCCCTGCTTACACACTGAAGGCCTAAAATCAGCCATAGGCCTAAAATCAGCAATAGGCCTGTCATACATGTATACTAACACCAAGTCTTGGGTCTCTGTGGATAAACACTGAAACAGATGGCTATAAGCTATTGTAAACAGGCAGTTTTTGTGACAATTTACCAGCCTGAGTAGTCATAGACCTTGTCAATAAGTAGCCTTGGCAGATATTACCAACAAGTGAATCATAGGCAGAGTCATAGTGATCTATCCCCTGAACCCTCACCCAGCCAATACCCTGTTCTGAAAAATATCTGTATTCCCCCTGAACACCCATGCTCCAGAGTCATCCCCTTCCCCATGTCCTGCCTTTTTGTGTTTATAACCCCTGTGTGAATGAGTATAAATTACAATTTGAAAAAAAAATTATACATATAAAAAAAAGAAAGAAAGGAAAGGGTTAATTTCACTCACAATTCCATAGAATTGGTCATCATTAAAAGCAGAGAGGGCAGGAGCGGATGCAGAGGTCATGGAGGAGTGTTGCTTACTGGCTTGTGCCCCATGGCTTGCTCAGCCTGCCTCTCTTATAGAACCCGAGACTACCACAATTGGCTAGGCCCTCCCCCATTGACATAAAACTGGCCAGTTCAGTTGATTACTTGTAATTATGTTTATGGGCAGGTGGTATGTGCACATGAGTCCTGGTGCCCATGAAGGCCAGAAGGGGTCACTGGATCCCCTAAAGCTAGAGTCACAGGAGGATGTACATCATCCACCTGTAGGTGCTGGGAACTGAGCTCAGGGTCTCTGTAGGAGCAATAAATCACTCCTTAATACTGAGCCATCCTCTAGCCAGAGTGTCTTTAGTTAGTTCTTCGACGATATCATACATGTATACAGTATACTTGGTTCCCATCCACCCCACATCTCTTGGCACATCCCCCAAACCCCCCAACTTCTTACTTTGTAACCCACTGGGTCCAACGAGTGCTGCTTGCCTGCTGGAATGTTGACTGTTCATGTTGGCATCGGAAGTTTTATTACAACCCTATCCAAGGCCATCCTATAACCTCATGTATCAAAACAATAAAAGAGCAAATTTTTTTTTCTTGGCTACCCTTTGACATGTAACTTGGAAGCCAAGAAACTCACACACATGCTAACTGCTAAGGTAAGCAAGCACCTCTCTTTTGTGAAGCCCATGCCCACACTGGAGGATCTTTCCCCGAGTGTCTCTTGTTCTATGAACCGCTGTGTTTAAACCTATGTTCAATGTTCTTCGTAATAAGCTCTAACTTTGATTCAAGCTGGCTCGTCATAAAATTCTTCTTTGCAACAAAGTCTCAAAGGCCATCTTTGGACTGGCAGGTAGCTCAGCAATGCTTGCCCTGAAGCCTAAGAGTCTGAGGTCTGCGTGATGGAAAGAAAGAGCTGACTCCCACGGGTTGACCTCTGACCTCCACACATGGCATCTACACTCCCCCTCCACACACACACATACAACATAAATAAATGGGAAAAAATAAGAATCTCATCTTTGAGCTGGAGAGATGGCTCAGGGGTTACAAACACTGACTGCTCTTCCAGAGGTCCTGAGTTCAATACCCAGCAACCACATGGTGGCTCACAACCATCTGTAACATAATCCAATGCCCTCTTCTGGTGTGTCTGAAGACAGACACAGTGTACTCATATACATAAAATAAATAAAATCTTTAGCCGGGCGGTGGTAGCACACGCCTTTAATCCCAGCACTTGGGAGGCAGAGGCAGGCGGATTTCTGAGTTTGAGGCCAGCCTGGTCTACAGAGTGAGTTCCAGGACAGCCAGGGCTACACAGAGGAACCCTGTCTAGAAAATAAATAAATAAATAAATAAATAAATAAATAAATAAATAAATAAAATCTTTAAAAATAAATAAATAAATAGGAATCTCATCTTCACCGGAGTAAAGATCACAGAGGGTAGCAGAGACACTGCAGCGTGAAGCTGTCTCCAGCTGGGCACACTGAGACCCCGTTATCCAGGACAGAACTAAAAGTGCCAACAACACACCCACTGAATGCGTTCCTTTATGGAAGAGACATGAGTTGACACGTCATCCTACTGAATGAGGAAAGTCACGTTTTCCATGATTTTTTTCTTTTTTTAATTTATTTTTATATTATTATTAAAATTAAAATTTGTTGCTGGGTATGATGGGGCAGACCTCTGATCCCAGCACTCGGGAGGTAGAGACAGGTAGACTTCTAAGTTCAAGGCCAGCCTGGTCCACAGAGTTTTAGATAACACAGAGAAACTCTGTCTCAAAAAAAAAATTGTTCATACAATATATTCTGTTCTGGTTATGGCTTCCTCTCCTCAGACTCCTCCTTGTTTCTCCCCTCCCCCCTTCCATCTAGATCAACGTCCTTTCTGTTTAAGGCAGTCATTATAAACATAAAAAACAAAACAGGCATATGTGGAGAGAATATCTTATGTCTGTATGGATGTAGCACCTGCCAATAATAAGTCTGATGGCCTATGGGCTTGGGTGAGAAATAGGAGGAGGGACATCCAGGAGGCAGGAAGGATTCTGGGATAGGCCCAGGCATGGTTGATTTGCTCAGGAAGATGTAATGAGTTGGAAGCATGGTACCTGAGCACAGGTAACCAGCCACGTGGTAGACTGCAGATCAGAATAAATGGGTTATACTAAGAAATGATCTAGTCAGCTAAGAGCCTAGCCATATGGCCAAGATATTTGTCAATATATTCCGAGTCTTATTTCTGGGAGCATGGGACTGGGAGGAAGAATCAGACCTAACTTCTATAATTGGCTCCCAACTTACTGCCATTAGAACCCAAGCTTACAGCCTAAAAAGGTCTGGATGAAAGGCAGGGAAAAGCTAGGCTGGCCAGGCAAGAAGCCTGGTATGTTTTAAAAAGAACAAAAGCAGACCAAAGCCTGAGGGCACAATAGATTCAACTTCTCCCAAGAGCATCACAGTTAAAAGCTCGCTGGAGCCAGGCCTGAAGCCAGCAGAAGCATTGCAGGTTGGAAAGGCCTGGCCAGGGCCAGCATAAGGTGGAACCAAGAGCCCTGAGCTATCTGAATGGCCAGGGCTGGGCTAGTAACAGCACAAGATAGGAAATAAAAAGTCCCAAAAATCTAAACTGATAAGGTACTATTAAATTTTAAGAACAATAAAAGGGAAGGAAAGCTAGGTATAAGAAAATCACGAAAAGAATTATTTAATTTAAATGTAAAAAAAAAAAACAAAGTCCTTAGGGAGACGTTTTGATATTTAAAAAAGAAAAATGTTTTCTCTATTTGGGATGGGAGAAAGCACAGTGACACAGTGCATCTGGATTCCATATGATCTTCCATTATCAGCATGCAAATGACTGTTTTTTTCAATGATTACAGTTCTCTTCAGGAGAGACCAGAATAAGACAGACTTGGAGAAAGAAGAGACTGAGAAATTAGATACTAGATTAGAGACCATGAAACAGAGGTTGAAAGTACCTTTAAATCAAAATAGGAAATGCTCAGAGTAATCCAATCTGGAACTTATAATAGCATCAAAAAACATCTGTTCCAGATGAGAAGGTTCCACAGGGGCTTGTGAAATTGGGTATGGCAGCCCATAGAGATGCAATATATTGAATTAACGATCCAGATTCTGCTTTTTGATGGTAACTTAAAGCAATGTCACACAATGGACTGTGTGTTTCAGTTTATAGAGTTTGGGGAATTGAAATACATACACTTGTTGATACATCATACAGTTGATACACGTTTCTAGTTCCAATGGGCTTCTGCCTTGAGTTCTGAGGGAGAAGATTCTGAGATTGCACATTTGTTAGAGAAAATGACTGCCTTACACTGGTTTTGCAAATCAAAGCTGTCAATGCTCAGGCTACACAGCTATCAGAATATAACAATATTTTAGACATTACAACATAAAATCCGTTACAGATATACCTTAGAGTCCTATAGGTCAAGCCATTATAAAAAGTTCTAACAGAACTTGGACGGAAATGCTCATAGAAGAGAAAGGAGATATGGTATCTCCCAAAGATGATTTAAAATGTGCTCTGTTGACTTTAATTATTTAAGAAGTCAATGAGACAAATAGAACAACTGCTCAGATACACTGGATTCTAGAAAGGACTGCTGAATTAGATCAGCCTATAGGAGTCCAGGCTCCGAAAGGGATGGAAGGAGGTATGTTGTGTTGGAGAGGGGAGTTTGCATTTCCTTCAGCAGAAAACAAAACCTGTGGATTTGTTTTATCCAAACTGTTAAAAGTCAGATTGGACAGAGGGAGACCCCCTCTGAAGATCTTGGCTACACACAAGAAGAAACAAATCAAGATCAAACAAAACAGATAACTTGTATATGGTGACTCTGTACTTTGGAAGAGCTCTAAGATTGGCTGAGACAAAAATGTCTCCAGTCAGAACTTGGCTACAGAGTTTCCATAACTTATTGTTGCATGCCATCCTTTCATATGGCACGAATGGAGATTTATATTGCAATTTGGTTATTGATCAAACTAACTTCTAAAGAAGGTCAGTTATCTTTCACCTGCTCAAAAAGGGAGGAGAAAATAATCTTTATTTGATCTGTGCGTACTGCACATTCCATCCAAATATCTTTATAAAACTGTATATTGCTTGTAAAAGTTAGTATGTTGCAGAATGGGAAGCCCTGAGATCCAGCCCTGAGAATCCACCCTGAAGATGCTAGGATGCCTGATCCTGTCTCAGACTCTTCTGATGCTGTTTCCTCAAGATACCTACTTCCAGAGCAGCTTCAGAAAGCTGCTGGTGCCAGATGATCTCAGTTCATCCAGCCGTACGGACTGACCTAGTCAGGTTCCCTTAAGCCTGGACTTTCTCAACATAATAGAGACTGGACAACAAATATGCCAGCTAGCTTTCTTTTGACTTAACAATCTTCCCTTTCCTTTGGGCCCTCAAAAAGGAATTCTTCACCCCAGTCCAGCAGGAAGCGAGTATCAGAAGACTGTTGTCTTAATCCCTTAGGTTGGGGTGTACAGTTTTGGTCGTTTTATGAGTTATAGATATATTGTCATTTTAGGGAATGATTACAAATAGTTGTAGCCTTGGACAGGGAAAAAACAAGATAGGGAGCTTAGACTCAGAGATTTCTATCTTTCCTTTCCTTTTCTCTGTCCTTCTTAGATAAAGAGAAGGGGGTTGAGAAGGGAAGGGGGGAATATAGAATTATCATATAGAAGTAAAAGAATAAGAGGGTATATTATTAAATCTATTCTTCAACTTAGAGCCCTTGCTATTCTCAAATAAGGGGGTTTTTTTGTTCACATTGATACGGATTATTGTGTATTGATGGAGGTTTGAGGTTCTCATTGGTATAAATCTTTGTATATTGATACAAAATTTAAGGTTAATTTTGTTACACCACAATGTATGTATGTTTCAACACAACGGGTATTGTGCTTCTGCGACTCATGTAAAAATACAAGGTTTCGTCCCAGTCCTTTTAATAGCTGCTATTACAAACTGTTTAAAATAGTTAAGTAATGCAAATTAACAGTCAGCCAATCAAACTCATGGTCTTGTCAGATACTAGCCTAGATTATCACAAAAATATACATCCTAGGTTGAACAGATAATACATAGCTAGAAAAAAGTTATGTTTACTTGTCCAAATATGCTATAAATAGGTGGTCTTCAAAACCCTAAGAGACTCACAGAATATGGCATTTAAACATGTTTTTATTAATTTAAGATCTTTTTTTGACATCAAGACATATCCGCTCCTGGCAGCACCCCATTCAAGTTGGAAGAAGATGATGAAAGTCAGAGAACCTCTAATTGGAGACGGTGTCAATAGTGGCAAGCCAGCCACTAGGCAAACAGAAATGCCCTAACTTCATCTGCAGACAGAATGCTGTCCAGAAAGGACAAATGCATGCAGGAAAGTTAGTTGCCAAGCTCTGCCAAGACACGGTAAGCAAGTCCTTCATAATTCCTGCTTCACAAAAGGTCTGTTAGATATTCTGGGCCTGAAGGCTGAAGATGATGCTCCAACATTTAGAGAATACTGGAGACTATCTAGGCAGTTAGCCGTCTCTGTCATTTCTATAACTTTTGGAAACTGCGTCCTGTGCTTTCCGCACACCCAGGTAATATTTATTCCTTCTCAGGTCTCTGATGCGGTTGAAGACTAGACAGTCATAGTCTTACTATAAGCTTAAGTTGTTTAGGATTTAAGCAGATGTTTTAGGTCTAAAATAATGGTTTTAGAAAGGTAATAAAAGTTAGAATAGAACACAATTTAGATGCAGAACTCTGAACTCACCAAGATGGGATACATGGTAGAATACTTTAAGTTGCCAAATATAAATGAACTGGACACTATGAATATATATCTTATATAATAGTTTTCATAATTGTCTCATAATTGTTATGATTTTATTCAATTTATATTTGAAAGAAAAAGAGCCTTTTACTGGACAAAAAAGGAAACCATAGAGGGAATAATGTCTGTATGAATGTAGCTCCGACAGCCTATGGCTTAGGCAGGAAATAGAAGGTGGGACATTCAGGAGGCAGAAGGATTTTGGGACAGAGCCAGTCATGGGAGATTCATCTGGAAAGATGTTATGAGTCAGATGCATGGTACCTGAGCACAGGTAACTAACCACGTGGCAGAATGTAGATCAGAATAACTGGGTTATCTTAAGTTATGATCTAGTCAGATAAGAGCATTGCTATATGGCCAAGGTATTTGTAAATATATTTTGCATCTTATTTCTGGGAGCATGGGGTTGGGAGGAAGAACCAGACTTAACTTCTACAGGCATCTAAGAAATAATTATAAAATAAAATAAAGCAAAAGCAAGTCAGAATAGAACAAAACCACCAAAAGAGCCCAAGAGAAAACACAAGAAACACATAAAGATATGGAGACACACATGTTCTTACACATGGGAATCCCATAAAAACCCAAAGCTGGAAGCCATTATATAGATGCAAAGGACCTGTAAGTTTAACCTGAGACAAAGGATCTCCAGAGATGCTGTTGAATTTATTTTCTGTTGGCCTTCTACTGCAGGCATGCTGCCTACCCTCAAGAATGGTTTGTTTCTCCAGTAAGACTCCCTTGGGGAAAAAACCAATATTTTCATTTGCAAGTGGTTATCAATTAGAGATCATTTTTGTGAGATCGTTCACATATGTGTTGGTCCTGCGTCGTGAGAGCCTCGTTTCCTTGGTGTCGTCCATCCTCTCTGGCTCATACAATCTTTCTGCCTCCTCTTCTGAAGCAGTCCTTGAGCCCAGAGGGGAGAGATTTGATGGAGACATACCTTTTAGGGCTACGTGTCCCAAGGTCAGTCTCTGCATATTGTCTGTCTGTGTCTGTATTTGTTCCAATCTGCTACAAGGGGAAGCTTCTCTGATTCTGGCTGAGTGAGGCACAGACCTAGGAGTATAGCAGCATGCCATTAGGAGCCATTTTATCTCTATGTTCCTTTAGCAGAAAAATAGTGTTTGGTTTTTTCATAGGTCCCCGGTCTATCCAGTCTCAGGTTTTTGGCCACCCAAACAGTGCCAGGTATGGGTTCCATCTCATGGAGTGGGCCTTAACCCAATCAAATATTGGTTGGTTACTCTCACATGCCTTATACCACTGGTGTATCACACAGTCAGGTCGCCATTGTAAATCAAAGGGTTTGTAGCTGAGTTGGTGTTTACCTTTCTCCTTTGGTGCTGTGCTGATTACCTTCCAATACCATTAACACTACTGATCCATAGAGGTGAAGGCTCCGGGTAGGTACCAGCTCAATTCCTCTGTGTTCACTGAGTTGTGTGGGTGTCGTCTTCGGCAATAGGGCCTTACTGTTGGCTTGTAGAGAGCCACCAATAAACAGCTAGCCTTGGTAATAGCCTGGGTTGTTTAGGGGTTCTTATGGGACCCCTTTGGTCAAGAACTCAATTAGATGTAACCCATTTCCAATACTGGAAAACTTTATTTGGTGTCGAGATATCCAGCTGAGGTTCTGTCTTCCTGTTACCTGGTGATTTCATTTCGATTGCCTTCACATATGTATATACTTTAGGAAGCATCTACTGTAGTAGGTTTCTAAACGACCCTTCAAGTGGCCCTTAGGTTTAGCTGTCCCTCTGTGTGCTCTCTCTCCTTTGCTCCCTCTCCCCTCCCCCTCCCCTCCCTGTTTGATTCTCCCATTCCAGCACTTTCATGTGCACACACACGTGTGCATGCACACGCATGTCCATCCATAACTGTTCATTCTATTTCCCCTTCCTAGGGCGATCCATCCCCCTCCCCCTTACTCTCTCTCTACCTAACCTCTGTGATAATACAGTTATATGATTGTATATAGCTTGCTTATCAATGACTTATTTATCAATAACAGCTAACATATTCATATAAGCAAATACATACCATACTTGTCTTTCTGGGTCTGAATTAACCTCTCTTGGGATGATTTTTTTTTCTGGTTTCATCCAATCTCTTGCAAATGGCATGATGTCATTTCTTTTTAAACATCTGTGTAAATTGTCTGAATGTACCACATTTTCTTTAATCCCCTGACAGACATCTAGGTTGTTTGCCATGTCTGCCAATTATGAACAGAACAGTGATGAACATAGTTGATCAGTTGTCTCTGTAGTAGGATGATGTGCCCTTCGGATACTTGCCCAAGAGTGGTGTAGCTGGACTTCGAGGTAGTTCAATTCCCATCTTTCTGAGGATCCACAGCACTGACTTCAAAGTTATCCAGGTTTTTTCGTTTGTTTGTTCGTTTGGTTGGTTGATTGGTTGGTTGTTGTTTTTTAATCTGTTGCTTAAGTGTGTGTATGTGGAGGGCAGAGGGCAACTTTCCAGAGTCAGTTCTCTCTTTGTATAATGTCGACTCTGGAGATCAAACTCAAAGTCATCAGACTTGGCAGCAAGCCGTTTTACCCACCTAAGCCATCTCGCCATCCCTCGCTTCTTTTTTTTTTTTTAACTGTAAGTCATAGTGACATACACCACATACAACAACTCAATACAAACAAGTACAAAATAAAAATTGACGAAAGGACTCCTGGCTCGCCATCTGTGATGCGTTCTCGTAGCACGCTCAGTTTCATTGCACGTGCTCTGTCAAATAGTCTTTTTCTCTAAATTTACAATCGCAAGCTCTAAACTCATCTCCAACATGAAACAAATGGGGAAGTGGCCTGGGGAAGGCAGTGCAGTCCCTTCCTCCACTTTGGGATGCCCTTTTCTGGAGACTCAGGAAATGAAGGAAACAGGAAACATTCACACGAGTAGGGTAGGGGACCTCTTAAAAGTTCTAAGATTAAGGGGATAATAGAGACAGTAGCTACTGCTGGCTAGCCAAGCTACCTGCAAGTTGTGCAGACTTGCGGCTCTTGAATCATGACGATGCTGGGGTAGGTTCTTTGGTGACACAGCTCTCTTTGAGTCAGACACTCCTATGAACTCACTGACTCACTAAGATAGACTTGGGTGAGATTGTCTCTTTTATCTGTCATTGGTGCCCATCTTGGAAGGAAGAGATATTCAGGTTTTCTCAGGAAAAGGCACACTAAACAACTGGCACCCGAACAGAGACCAAGAAAACCAGAGATGAGTAGGGGAAGGGCAGTCGTATGGCTCCTGGGCTGGGTTCCAGGACATACAGTGAGTGTGGAACATACATCTGGAAGTGGGCAATACCAGGAGGGCTGGATGGCATGCCTGCTTGCCATGTTCTTTGGAATAATCTATTAGACATTCAGTCAAGTCTAAACCATCTGAGAGCACAGTGTCATTGGCCATCTACTTCTACCTTGTTTGAGGTGCCATGATGAATAATGTCACCATGTCACTATGAGATGCCCTCAAACTACTGCTGAGCTGGGACTGCATTGCCGTCTCTGAAGGGAGCACTCACAGGATGGGGTAACCAGGCTGTGGTGGCAGTTATGTGGCCTTTCCTGTGGTCAGTCGCATGCAATTCGAATTCAGCTATCTTCCCAGAAAGAACTTGTCCGCCCAAGGGAGGAATGACAAAGCAAAACAGACACTGGATGCTGTCTGCTGCGTTGGCCTCTGATTTGGCAGAAAATCCTTTGTAGAGGAGGGCTGTGGGGAGACGAGATGGAAGTGTTTGGCTTGCTGTCTCGTACAAGCTCCAAGGAAATGAGAATAAAAATGAGATTTATGCTAAATAATCCTTCCTGGATCCAAAGACTTGTGTTAACTTACAGGCGATTCCACTAGACTCCTCCCAGGGACATGGCAACAGCTTATACCATCTTCTGCCACCGTTACCTGCCACCGCCAGGCGGGAGGTATAAGAGAGCTGCTGTCACCCTGGTTCTCTCTCTCTCCTTCCTCTATTCCCACATGCTCCCAGTGGTCTCTCTCTCTCTTTCCCCCATTTTGTCCTTTCTGTCCTTTTCTGTCCCCATTCCTCTGCCCTTATGGCTCTGCTCTGGTCTGTCTGGCTCTACCCTTCTCTCCCTCCTCTTCTCCCAAATACATGTCCTTTATATCAGGTCTGCTGCATGGAAAATAAATGCCCGGGCTGGAGAGATGGCTCAGTGGTTAAGAGCACTTACTGCTCTTCCAGAGGTCATGAGTTCAAATCCCAGCAACCACATGATGGCTCACAACCATTTGTAATGAGATTTGATGCCCTCTTCTGGTGTGTCTGAAGACAGCAGCTACAGTGTACTCATAAATAAAAATAAATAAATCTTTAAAAAAATAAAATAAAATAAATGCCCTTTATACCAGGTCTGTCGCATGGCATGATTTCTCAGGGAAACACCTTGGCCTGGGCCCACCAGAAACACCCCACCCCCACGCACATGCACCATGCTATATTTCATAGCAACTTGGAATTCCTGGGAAGACCAGGACAGTGAAGAGGCAGGAAAGAGGATAAAAGTAACAGAAGGTGCCTTTGAATCCAACTTTTAGCCGAAGAAGGGAATCTATGATCTGGCATGCAGATGGGGGTAGGGGGACTGAATAATGGTCCAGTACAAGATAGTGTGAGGATCAGGGGACACTCTGCATCTGACCCAGTTGAACAGGGAAAGACTTGAAGAAGGAAAGAGAAGCCTCTGACAACCTCAGGGTGAAGTCCTGGGAGGTGAGTAGGGACTAGATCAGGCTGAGTATTTTGAAAGCCGAGGAACTAATGTAATTTCCCATCCTTCCTTGAAACAAAGCTGCACAGCCTGAGGCAATATGAGGGATATCGTACCCCACCTACCCCCTGCACCCCTACCTCCATGAACTGGCTCATAGGAAGCCTGACCATAGACCGGCTCATCAGAGCCTTTAAGAACGCCTGATGGTCCTTTGTTCATATATCTAGGAATAGCAGAACTGAAAGAGCAAAGAACGAAGGCAGTTTTACTGAAGGAACTGGAAGTTTGAGGGTCCGAGTGTGATTTTCAGTTCACAGGACCTGCCGGAGCTGTGTTCTGTGTTTGCAGGAGAGTTAGCGAAGAGCTTGGTTGATTTCGTAAGTCCCTCGGAACTCATATGGGGCTTCCCTGGCTTTGCTGAGCCTGTGTTGAGATGAGATGTTTATGAGGTAGAGGCAGGCTCCTGCTGAGTCAACTCTGACCAGCTTGTCAATCGCATCTGTTAGGTGCTAAAGTAATCAAGAGGGGACAGAGAAGGACAAAGCAGACATCTGGGCAGCTCGAAGGCAAATGTGACAAACTAGAGTTCCTAAGGGGGAAAAATAAACAAAAAACTAAATGTTACCATAGTTTCTGGAAAGCTCTAAGCCTCAGGAACAACTTCCAGGTTATAGTTTAAGCTTAACCTAGGGGTAGGCAGTATGTTGTGAACATTTCTCTCCTGAGGAGACAGATATGCAAAGGACCAGGGGCAAGATAAAGAAAATAAGGGAGGAGGGATGGCTCACAGGGATGACTTTGGATTATCAAGAACTCCCTGGAGTAGTGTGTCCTCCGTCACTGCTGCAGTATCAAACTTTGACAAAACAGTTGATACAAGAAACAAGACCATTTTGCACTGAGTTGACCCTGACCACCTTTTTGCATCCCCTTAACTGCTCATGACCAACTGTCAGGCACGTAGGAAGGACAATGATGAGCCTCGGATCCTACCCACCCTTTCTAAAAAGACTCCTTTGCGTAATGTTAACACTTGAGTGTCTTGCAGGTTTGTAAAAGCATCTGGAAGAATGGCAAAGCTAACGATTATGGAATTTAAGTGAAGTACCCTGTGTGAACAGGAAGGGTATTACCCAGAAGCCAGACGGTTGACTATTGAAAGTCCCAATGTCAATGGTATGCTCCTTACCAGGAGTTGTTGGCCCAAAAAGACCCTTGGGTCTCCCACACCATTACAGGCTATTGCCACTGCTGTTGGTCGCACAATTGAACTAGATGATAAGATCCCATCACCAAAGACACTGTACGCTTTGGCTAGAAGACATACAGAAACTGGACTAGGTTTGAACCAGAATCTCCCTTCCTGCTGGCTAGCTTTGACAGTGTCATAAGACACTGTGTGGACTTCTGGGAAAGAACTGTCATGGACAACTATGGACACCGCATGCTACAGTACCAAGACATGCCTACTGGTGTAAAGGTGACACAATTGTTACGGGTGTGTGTCTGATTATATTTAAGGCCTATGCCATAGATGGGAACACATATCTGGTACTGTAAGCCAGGGCAAAATCTCAGGGCTTAGAGAGGTCGTAAATCTCTGCTACCATTTGTTATATAGATGTTCAGTCCCAGATTCATTTCTCTACAGGATATATCCTGTCAAACTGTCTTCTAAATGTCATGTGTCCACCCATAGATGCCTGCTGTTGGCCTTAGTTGATTATGGAACATAATCAATAATAAGATTTTTTTTCTGTAATGGACAGTCCCTTAATGGATTCATAACTGATCGAGCTCTTGAGAACAGATTCGGCCACAAAAAAAAAACAGAACAGATACACCATCTCAGCAATAGATACATAACAGTACCATGGACAGGGCAGCTTGACGAGAAGAAATCTTATCTCTCACAGTTCTGGAAACTGGGACCTGAAAAAAAGGTCACAGCACAGTTGTTTTCTTCTGGGGGGGGGGGGTGGCAAGATGACTCGGTGGGTAAAATCACCGGCCCGATGACCTGGTGTCAATCTCTAGACGCCATAGTGGAGAAGAGAGCTGACTTCTGAGAGTTGGAAGTCAGGAAGGAAGGCAAGAAACTGGGCACCTCTGACCTCCACACATGTACCTTGGCATCTATGTGCCTGCGCTCACACGACCAACATCATATGCACAATAATAATAACTTTTAAATTTATTTATTTTTTAAAGAGTTTTTCTTTTCCTCTAAGGTTTCTGTGCTTGGTTTGTAGAAGGCTATCATCTGGTATCTTTGCCTGGTCTCTCCTCTGTGTACACATATATCTGTGTTCCTCTCTCTTCTTCCAATTGAGACACCAGTTGTATTGTGTCAGTGCCTACCCCAACAACCTCATTACGGTTTCATTACCTCTTTAAAGCCTTTATCTCCCAGTACTGCCACATTCAGAGATAATGAGAGTTAGAACTTCAACACACAAATTGGGGGTGGATGAAGACAATTCAACCACAGCAGTAATCACATACTTTGTTTTAGAGCTGAGTTAACATACAAAGTATCTTTGAGGAAGAAAGTAGCAGTACATCCACAGAGACAAGGAGGAGGTGTTGCCATGGGAACCACAGTTTGTCCCTGTATCCTGTAGCTCTCCAGTGAATTTGCAGATTCACAAGATTCAGAAGTAGTCACAGCACTGTCAGCTCAGTCTGGGATTCTTCTGCCCTGAGCCTGAGCCTGAAAGAGCTGGTAGGGCAGAGCAGGCCTAAGGGGAGCTCAGCAGGCTAGGCACAGCTTTGGCCTTGCTGTGACCTAGAACTCTGCATTCATTGCCTTCCATGTTGGATGGCCTCAAAAGCACAAAGATGCATTTCCCACTGTTGTGGGCTTGTTTTTTTCTGTTCTTTCTTTGAGACAGGATCTCATATATCCCAGGCAGCCAGGAACTAGCTGTGTACCTAAGGATGATCTTGAACTTCTGTTTGTAGGATTTGGGCTGTGGAATTTGGGACCACCTAGGAGATTCCTCTCTGCTGTATCTGTGAGGGTCTTTGCAGAGAGCAAACTAAGGAAAGAAAGGCCACCTGAATGTGTGTGGCACTGTTCCATGGGGTGGGGGCTGAACCAGATAAAAAGGCAGGCAACTGGGCACCTGTGAGCAGCTACTCCATACTTCTTCCCTTACACCTAGAGCCTTTCTTAGCACCGCATGGTCCCACCATGATGATAAACCCTATGCATAAGCCTTTCCCTCTCTGACCTGTTTTCATCAGGCAGAATTTCATCACAACACTGGGAATTGAAGAACGTCCCTTATAAGCTGGGTGTGGTGGTGCTAGCCTTTCAACCTAGCACCTGGGAGACAAGGCAGTCTGTGAGTTTGAGGCCAGCCTGGTCTACATAGAGAATTCCAGATCATCCAGATCTACACAGAAAAACCCAGTCTCAATATATACATATACACATATACATACATATATATATATATATATATACACATATATACACATATACATATACACATAACACACATACATATATATACATACACACACATATACATATATACATATACATACATACATACATACACATACATATATACATACACATATATACACATATACACATAACACACATACATATATATACATACACACACATATACATATATACATATACACATACATATACACATACATATACACATACACATACATATACATACATACACATATATACATACACATACACATACATATACATATATATACATACATATACACATACACATACATATACATACACATATATACATATATATATACATATACACATAACACACATACATATATATACATACACATACATATACACATACACATACATATACACATACACATACATATACATACATACATACACATACATATATACATACACATACATATACATAGATATACATATATATACACATACATATACATATATACATACACATGCATACATATATACATACACACATATACACATATACATATATACATACACACACATACATATATATACATACACACATATATATACATACATACATATATACATACACATACATATATACATACACATACATATACGTATATATACATACATATACACATACATATATACATACACATACATATATTTCATATTTAAATTGAATTACCATTGTAAGAAGGTCAAGAGATAGGACTTTCCAAAGGAGACAAGGTCACCAGGACCCTGCCCTCATGAATGGATCTATGTCATTGCTGGGTTGGGTTAGTTGCTATGGTTACAGGCCTGTTGGTAGAAGGACACGCTAGAGTTCAGGTCTTCCTCTCTGATTCCCATATGTTCACTTACCTTCCACCATGTTTCTGCAGAAGAAATGCCCTTGCCGGGTACCAGTGCCATGGTCCTCAGTATGTCTGGGCTCCAGAACCATGACCCCAAAGAACTGTAACTTATAAGTTAACCAAGCAATGATGTTCTATTATAATAGCAGAAAACAGACGAGGGAACCTGTGTTGGTTGCTGCCATAGACAACTTAAGCAGAAAAAGAAGTGTTTATCTTGGCTCACATCTTTGGAGATGTCTACAGTCAGCTAGCTCCATTGCTTCAGGCCTGTGGCAAGGCAGACACATCACTGCAGAAGAACATTTTAGGAGAGAACCGCTGGCCTTGTGTGACAGGCAGAAAGAGACACGGACAGATGTCCTGTAAAGGCTCAGTGACTTCTTCCAACCAAGGACTCCTGTCAGTCACCCAGCGGGAACTCGTCAGTGGGCAATGCCCTCATCTCCCACTAATGCCAGCAGCTGGAGACCAAGCCTTCAACACATCTGCCTTCTGTTGTAACAGCTTGATGGTTTAGATCTCCAATGGCTCCAGAAACCAGTGTGCTAATGGCTTGGTTTCGGGTCTGTGACACTATAAATTGGGAGGTGGCAGAACCTTTAACTGGAAGAGTTTAGTTGGGGGAGTTAGGTCACTGGAGGGGCATGCTCTCAGAGGGGATTGTGGGACCTTGGTAATTTCTTTTCTGCTTTCTGAATGCCATGAGACGGACTTCATCCCCTATCCCCACCCCTACCCCCACTCCCAACCCCAACCCCACCATATACTTCCTGCCATGATGTGCTTTGCTCCCACAGACTCAGAGCAACAGAGCTGAGCAGCTATGGACCAGACACTCTGAAACTATTAACAAAGGATAACTGTTTTCTCTTCATAACTTAATTCTGTCGGGCATTTTTCACAGTAATAGATAGTGGTTTAGCATAGGCACTCACACTGTCTATCAGAAGTCACTTTAAAATAATAATAATGGAGGACACATGTACTCATCGATCAATGTCCCACACTGTGTGTCTAGTAGCGCAAGTGGATAGGGTGGAGGGTAAGGGGTCTGATGGGAAGGTAGGGATGGGGACAGGAGGGACCAGGTTGGAGAGGATGAAGGAAGAGAGTACCGGGAGAGACAGCTGGAATTAGGGAGCGTCTCTGGGATGAGCTAGAAACAGTACAATGGAAACTCCCAGGAATCTGTAAGGGTGACCTTAGCTAAGACTCTTAGCATTGGGAGATACGGAGCCCGAACCATCCATCTCCTGGAACCAGGTAAGGCTTCTAGTGGAGGGATTGGGACACCAACCCAGCCACAAAACCTTCGACCTACAACTCGTCCTACCTACAAGATGTGCTAAGGTAAAGGTGACACAGAAATTGTGGGAATGGCCAACCAATGACTAGTCCAGCTTCAGACCCAAGCCATGAGAGGAAGCCCACCAGACACTGCCTAGAGAGACAGGACCCAGAAGCCAGACAGCCCAGAGACCTAGGATAGAACCAAACATGCCTCCCCACCCCACCCCCCAAAAAAGCAGGCAATGAAATGATTCCTAATGATATTCTGCTATACTCATAGACCAGAGCCTAGCCCAATTGTCATCAGAGAGGCTTCACCCAGCAACTGATGGAAACAGATGCAGAGACCACAGCCAAACACTAGGTGGGGTTTGGGGAATCCTGGGAAAGATGGGGGAAAGGGGGGAGTTGTAATAGACAGAGGGGTCAGAGACACACCAAGAAAACCCACAGAATCAGCTAACCTGGGTTTCTAGGAGCTCACAGAGACTGAACCACCACCCGGGGAACCTACATGGGACTGACCCTCTACACATATGTTATATATATGTTATATATGTAGCTTGGTCTTCTTGTGGGACTCCTAACAGTGGGAGCAGGGGCTGTCTCTGACTCTGTCGCTTGCTCTTGGGACCCTTTTCCTCTTACTGGGCTGCCTTGCCCAGTCTTAATAGAAAAGGAGGTGCCTACTCTCACTGCAGCTTGCTATGTTACAGCTGGGTGACATTCATGGGTCATCCAAGGGACATCCTGCCCTTTTCTGAAGGGAAATGGAAGTGGAGTGAAGTAAGGGGAGGGAGGGGGCAGACAGAGAGGAGAAGGGGGCACCCTGCAGTGGGATGTAAAAGAGAGGGAACAGGAGTGGAGGGAAGGCAGGCAGGCAGACAGACAGACAGACAGACAGACAGACAGAGTATCTAGGATGCTGTACTGGCTGGTTTTGTGTGTCAACTTGACACAAGCTGGAGTTATCACAGAGAAAGGAGCCTCCCTTGAGGAAATGCCTCCATGAGATCCAGCTGTAAGGCATTTCCTCAATTAGTGATCAAGGAGGAAGGGCTCACTGTGGGTGGTGCCATCCCTGGGCTGGTGGTCCTGGGTTCTAAAAGAAAGCAAGCTGAGCAAGCTGGGGAAGCAAGCCAGTAAGTAACATCCCTCCATGGCCTCTGCATCAGCTCCTGCTTCCAGGTTCCTGCCCTGTGTGAGTTCCTGTCCTGACTTCCTTTGGTGACAAACAGCAATATGGAAGTGTAAGCTGAATAAACCCTTTCCTCCCCAACTTGCCTCTTGGTCATGCTTTGTGCAGAAATACAAACCCTGACTAAGACAGATGGGGCAATAGCTCGGCAGGTGAAAGGGCTTGCTGTGGAAGAAGCCCCGTGACCTGAGTTTAGTCTCTGGAATTTATGGTAGGAAAAGAAAACCAACCCCCGAAAGGTGTCCTCTGACATTCACGCATGCATGCACGTGCGCACACACGCACTTGAAAGAAAGAAAAGGAAAGAAGAAAGAGAATTCTTATCAGGCTTTTAGAAGCGCATAGGCTTGTCTGAGGTGGGGCTTGTTTTGTTTTAAGCAGGCTGGCATGGAACATACACTGTAGCTGGAGATGGCCAGGTTTTCGGTACTATTTACTCGCCCTTCCCACATAGCTTTAAAACAATGGCAATCGGGACAGTGCATGTAGTTCAACTGAAAAGCACTTGTCTGGCACTCAGGAAGCCCTAGTTCAACCCAAGCACCATGTAAATCAGACACGGTAGCACATGTCTGTTGTTATGAAACAGAATGTGGTGAAGGGCACCACAGTGGGCCCGTGCCAGGCTGTGCCCCTGAGAAATTACACCATGCAATGGACCTGGTGGAAAAGCGGTTTCCTGTGGGAAGGAGGGAGGAAGGGGGACCTGAGAAAGGGGTAGAGGCAAGTGAGTGGGCATGTAGACCGACAGACAAACGGAAGCAGTCATGAGGGCAGAGAAAAAGGGGGGGTAGAGAGGAAGAGAGAGGGGACGCCGAGGACAGAGAAAGCTGGGGGTGGGGTCCCTTTTATCCAACCGCATGCACCTGTCAGGTGGCAGATGATGATATAAGCAATAACTAGGTCCCTGAGGACAGGCCGGCGCAGTCGCCTCTACACTAATACCTGTAATCTCAGTATTTAAAGGGAAGATCAGAAATTCAAAGTCACTCTTGGCTACAAGGGTGAGTTCCAAGTAGGCCTGGAATATATGACACAAGGCTTCGTGTGTGTGTGTGTGTGTGTGTGTGTGTGTGTGTGTGTGAGAGAGAGAGAGAGAGAGAGAGAGGGAGAGAGAGAGAGAGAGAGAGAGAGAGAGGATATCAAAGAGAATCAGCTCTTGCATATGTGCGCCTATGAACTAAACTGAGACCCTTTCTGTGCTCTGGTTCCTGATATAGACACTCGTACCTGAGCGCCTGTTTGAGAAAGGGATGGGGGCAGAGAACAACCTTGGCAATGCTCTCTCTCATCTCCCGAGCTGGCCTTGAGGTTTTCCGTCCCCAGCTGCAGACACTGATCTTATCATAGGTACATACTTTCCTTCTCAAGTGTGTTTGTTCCTGCCTTAAGGAGGATGAACAGCTCACAGCGAAGGGCTGGCTATGCCCTGTCCATCCCCCACCCCACCCCCCAGGCCTCCAACCCACCCTATTCCCGGCAGGGACCCAACTGGTATTCCTTAAAAACTGGCACCTGGTCAACATAGAGGCCAAAGAAACCCAGAGCTGCTCAAATGTGGAAGTAAATGGGGACAGTCCCGCAGCAGGGCTCCCTCTGGGGAGAGTGGGAAGCCTTGGTCTGGAGCTCAGTTTGACCAGGCAGAGAGGGAGGGCCCCCCCACCCCCCGGCAGTGAGCTTGCAACATCCTCAGCACTCTCAGAAACCAGCTCCAGGCCTTCCAAGAAGCCAGGGGAACTGTCACCATGCAGTCTCTTTCCTGTCATGATTTATTCAATTAAGCTGTGTCTGAAAATATCCTTGGCAGGTGGCTTATTTTCTGCAGGGCCAGGATGTGGGAGGGCTCAAACTGTAGCCTCCTACTAGAGCCCTGAGGCCAGTAGATTAGAGAGGGACCAGCCTGGTTCACAGATAGAGCCACTGAGGCTGGGAAAATGACAGGCCTCAGTAAGCTTCTGCAAGGCCAAGAGTTAATGGAGGAGAGAGAAGGACAACTGGACTATATCTAGAGAAAGAAAACATGTTCTCTCAGCCAAGGAGGCAGAGAGACCACAGTGCCCTAAGGCTCAAGAACTCGAACCTGTACCTGCTAGCCCAGCTCTCTGAGGGAGAGGTTCTGGGTGAGAAGACCTAGGCCCAAGCTGAAAAAAAACAGCCCCAAGGGAAAGAAATGGAATCATACAGAAGCCAAGGCTCTTGAGTCCCCACTGACCTCAAACCCCGACTCCCATCCCACCCCTGCATGCTCAAGAGCCAAAAAGCAAAGTCTGAACCCTCTGGGCCACCATGTCCTCGACTCTACATGGACTTAGTAATGTTTCTACTATACAAATCAACCTGCAGGGACAGAAGAGGCAGGGACTTGGGTGAACCTTTTTAGACTCTGGGAGGCTGTGTTTCCTCATCTGTGACGTGGGGTGTGAGGAAGGATTGCTGAAGGGATAGGTGGGCTGCTGTGTAAACCCCAGAGACTTCCTGGACTTCAGCCTTGAGGCACTCACTCTTACCTCGTCCACGCCTTTCCCCCACCCCCACCCCCCAACCCCCGTTTTCCAGCCGTTACCCTTTAAATGTAAGAAGGAGGCACTTGAGAGAAAGCTGCAAATCACAGATAATGAATGAGAACAGACTCTTGAGTCTGCTTCTTTCTACTAAAGAGGCCACCGCCTTAAAGAGCACGGATGGAAAACCTCTGGAGGCAAAGCTTTCCAAATGCCAGGAGCATCCGACACAGCCCGCACTGAGCCTACTGGTGTCTTCACAGGAAGAGGCAGATGGGAATGGGAATGCTGGAGGCAGGACGTAAGGAGGAACACGGCAAAATGGCCAGTGTGCTCCAAGGTCCCGCCCAGAGGTTTCCTGATGTTCTCTGAAAGTAAAAAAAAAAAATCTGTATTTTATTTTTGGTTGTGAGCCTAGCCTTTAACAGCTGAGCCATCTCTCCAGCCCAAACTCTGTATTTTAAAATAAAATAAATTTACACAAACCAGCGAGCGAGGTCGGTGTCACGTAATGTTTCATGAAGGCTCATGGGAGCCCTACCCTCAGCTCACTAACCGCCCCGCCCCTCCAGGTTTTGCCGCTCTCTTTCTTAAATGGGCTGTCTGTGTATCAAGCGTCACGGGGGTATGAGAGTCCAGAACTGGGTATCCTTCCCACTCAGATCATGCTCGCTCAGACACTCTGGGCTCTCTGTCTTTCTGGCCTCTTATATCTAACTTAAAACATACATCTTCTCCATCTCCCTCCAGATCTCCAGTTTACAGGGTTTCACACACAGACAGTTAATCTCCCTGTCCCAACAGTCCTGCGTGTCCCCACCTCTTACCCCTCTCACCCACGTGAGGTTCTTTTCATGACTTGACAACTCATTTCTACTTGATTTTAAAATATCCCACTGTCTGGATAAGAATTTATTTTTTAATTCCTTTACCATTTTATGCCTCTCTATATAGTGAATTTCGATCTTTTGATCATTGCAACCTTCATTACTTCATTACCCTGTCTCATCCCCCTCCCTCTCCTGATGAAACCCTTCTCTCTCTAACAGGCTGTCTTCCTATCTTCTTGTCATATGTAAGTGATTGGGTGTGTGTGTGTGTGTGTGTGTGTGTGTGTGTGTGTGTGTATACGCACGTGTAAGCGAGGAAGCTACTGAGTTTAATTAGGATTTTTTTTTCCACTAGCACGGAGGAAGGGCTTAGCTTTTTAGGAGCATGTCCAAGTATTAATGGCTACACCACTGAAGAAAAATTATTCCTCTACCCTAAGAACCAGTTTAGCTAGTACCTGGGAGCAAGCAACAGGAAAATGAAGAGTTCAAGGCCACAGTCTGGGCACTTCAATGTTAAAGTGTTCCCCTTTAGTCCATGTAGGCCCTGGTTCGATCTGCAGACTCCGCCTGAAAAAATAAGATCTGGGGATTTAGCTCAATGGTAAAGACTCAGTTATCCGGCACTTGCAAGGTTCTAGATTTGACCTACAGAAATACACACACACACACACATACACACACACACACCTTTTTTTAAAAAAAAAATCCCCTCAATTTAACAGTCACATGCATAGAATCCACAGATTGAAACTATGATGTCATCAACCATTTGTATGTATCGTTAACTTCAATGATCTCCACATAAATTATTCACATCTCAAATTTTAGATGCTAAATAAAGATCAAAATGACAGAGCCTGACAAATCCATGAATTCCGATTGTGACCCGGTGTCACAGATGCTGTAGGAACTGAGTGGCTAGCTTGGGCTGTTCAGCTGGCCACAGAACAGCTCAGATTTGCATCTCAACAAGAACACGCTGGCTAGTTATAGCCTAGGATGGATGCCAGGATTCTCTCTCCACCTCCCTGGGACTGGACAATGCTTCTGACCAGATGACAGCCAGGAACAGCTGTACCCAATTTTGAGGATCCACTGGAAATTGGTATTTGACAGTGAACCAAAAACCTTAACTCAGCTTTGCATTCAAACAGAAACTTGTTTTAGAAAGCAACAGGGGAAGGCTGGTGAGATGGCTCAGCAGGTAAAGGCGCTTGCTACCAAGCCTGATGACCTGAATTGACCCTGAAACCCACCGGACAGAAAGAGAGAACACACCCTCACCCATTGTCTTCTGACCTCCATAGCGTGCACACCCCCAACCCCCACTGACAAATTTTTTAAAGAGAAAGAGTCTAAAAGCCAAATATGGCTTCAAAATCAAAGAGCCTGGGATTTACTCCAAAGAAAACCAGAATGTATGAAGGCTCTAAACCAAGCCAAGGCCACAGACATATCAGGATGGAGAAGTCAGATGATGTCATGGGGTCTCACTTTCTCCCCCATGTTCTAGTCTCCATGGTAACTTTTTTTTTGAGATTTTTATTTTTATGTGTATGAATGTTTTGTATACATACATATGTGTACACACAAAAGAACACATTTTGCCTGATGTCTGCCTCACTCCTTTTTGGAGGGGAGAGGGAGACAGAATCTTTAGCTGGCTAGCCTGGAACTCATGAGATAGATACACTGGCCTCAAACTTGCTGGGACCCACCTGCCTCTACCTTCCTGGTTACACTGGGATAAAAGGCGTGTGCTACAACACCTGGGTGGTTAGATGTATTTCCTAAACAGTCCTAGGTTGGCTTACCATCTCTCCACCCCTACATTTAGTCTAAGTTTTTAAGAGCGCAGGGTGGATGGCTTGCGATTGCTTCGCAAGTTCTCACAATTATATTCAGTGTATACTTTTGAGGCAGTAAATCCTGCAGGTTTGTCCCTCTCCATCCATCCCGCGGCTGGCACCCCATGCCAGTTTGTACGATTCCTGGCAAAGTAAATTCTCTATTTTGTTGACGTTGCATCTGCCAGACTTGCCAAATGCACGACTACCCACATTTTTTTTTTTTTTGTAACTGTTAAGGAATCTGTAGGAGAGTCTCAGAATAATGTCTGCTTGTCTCTAACCAAACATTCACTCGTGTAGATTTTCATGTCCGAAGGAACTCTGGGGCCACACCAATGTGAAGGCTAAAGTTATGTTTTACGTTTAAACCACAGATTTAAGAGCTCTATAAAACAGTGGGGCATGGTGGCACAGGCCTTTAGTCCCCACACTCAGAAAGCAGAGGCAAACCGTGAGTTCAAGGTCAGCCTGGTCTACAGATTGAGTTCCAGGACAGCAGAGACTATAAAAATGAGAGAGAGATCTATCCCATGTGCAATCACCAAAGGTAGATGCTGATGTGGAAGACAGGAAGTGCATGCTGATAAGAGCCTGATATGGATATCTCCTCAGAGGCCTTCAAGAGTCAGACATATTCAGAGGCAGATGCTCACAACTAGCCATTGAACTGATCATGGGGTTCTCAATAGAGGAGTTAGAGTGAAGACTGAAGGAGCTGAAAGGGTTTGTGGCACCATGAGGAGAGCAACAATACCAACCAACCACAGCTCCCAGGGTCTAAACCACCAGCCTGGGAGCACTTAGGGGGGGATCCAGGGCTTCAGCTGAATATGTAAAAGTGGAGGGCCCTGCTGGGCATAGGTGGAAGAAGAGAACCTTGACCTCATGAAGGCTGGATGCCCCAGGGGGTAGGAATTTTGAGGGTGGGGAGGTGGGAGTGGGGGGGTGTAGATAGAGGTTACATCCACAGAGAAGAAGGAGGAGGGGCGAGGGGATTGGGGGTTCCGAGGGGGTGGTGGGGGATGGGGTAAGGGGACAACATAGGAAATGTAAATAAATCATCCAATAAAAAAAAAAAAAGAAGGGCATGCTGACAGGAGCCTGATATAGCTGTTTCCTAAGAGGCTCTGTCAGAGCCTGACAAATACAGAGGGGATGCTCACAGCCAACCACTGGACTGAGCATGGGATCCCCAATGGAGGAGTTAGAGAAAGGACTGAAGGAGCTGAAGGAGTTTGCAACCCCACAAGAAGAACAACAATATCAACCAATGAGGACCCCCCCTCCAGAGCTTCCAGGGACTAAACCACCAGCCAAAGAGTACATACACATGAGGTAACCCATGGCTCCAGCCACATATGTAGCAGAGGATGGCCTTGTTGGACATCAATGGGAGGAGAGGCCCTTGGTCCTGTGAAGGCTTGATGTCCCAGTGTAGGGGAATCCAAGGGGAGGTAGGTAAGAGAGGGTTGGGGGGTGAGGGAACATCCTCATAGAAGCAGGGGGGGAGCGGGGCCGGGAGGATGGGATAGGTGGTTTCTGGGGAAGAACCAAGAAAGGGAATAACATTCAAAATGTAAAACAATAAAATATCCAATAAAAAATAAATATTTAAGTATAAAAAAAAATGAGAGAGAGAGAGAGCGAGAGAGAGAGAGAGAGACAGAGACAGAGACAGAGACAGAGACAGAGAGAGAGAGAGAGAACGCTATAAAGCATAATGCCTCTAACCTGTAAGCCCCACCCTGGAATGCTGGGAGCTGATGTTTATATAAGATCGAAAGCCATGTGTCTCCACTTTTGTAAACAAGATTGGTTGCCCTAACAGCTCCGGATGGATGTGCTTGATCACTTATAGACAGGAGGTGTGTAGGCAGAAAATACATCAGGACATCCGAACACTTGCCCTGGATTGGATGAAGGCAGGAAGTGTGTAGCCTTGTGGGGTTCGCCTTTAGAAGCATGTCCTAACATAATTCAAAGCCATCCTCTGGGAGTCCCAGGTACAGACCTGGCCAGTGTCTGTTGTCCTGACTAGTATTTAATAATGCTTGCTCCAAATTTGCCTCAACATTGCAGTAGTGGTCTTCTTCTCACCCAACGGGATTAACATCAGTTCTGACTGTGTTGTGAGCAGAGCTGTTTGTGTTGATTATATTTGCAGAGTCCTTACGTTCTACTGGACTCCAGAACCAGGATCACCTTGCGATTACCACAGGCTCAGCATGTTGCTTCGGGCAACGGTGAAGACCCAGGAAGAGTCTCTCAATGTGTATCCCATGATCTGTAACTCACTATATACCCCAACTGGCCTTGAGCTCATTATATTACTTAGTTTTGAACTCATGATCCTCCTGCCTCAGCCTCCCAAGAGCCAACCAAGGTCACAGGCTGTGCTATCATACCAGGCTTCTGAATTTTGCTCTGAGATATTAGCCCATCCTTTTCTGGGCTGGACTACTAGGGTTCTATAGACGACCAGACCCAAGAGAAGGTATATAGTTATAAAAGGGGACTTACCAGGCCGGTGTACAGGGTCAGAGACTGAATAGCCCCACCATGGCCACGTGAAGGCTGAAGAACCAGGAACCCAGCAACTGTTCAGTCTAAGCTGCTGGAAGCCTTAAGACAAGAGGGAACCATGGGGCTGGGAGATAGTCAATTGGTAAAGTACTTCCCTTAACAAACACAAGGATCTGAGTTCAAAACCCCCACCCCGGAACAAATATATAAGTCACAGAGGGCTGTGGTTAAGAGTGCTGGTTTCTCTTGCAGAGGACCTGGGTTCTTAACAGCACCCACATGGTAGCTCACATTCTTTTTTAACTCCAGTCCCAGGGGATCCAATGCTCTAGTCTGGCCTCTGTGGGTACTGCATGCATATGGAGTATAGACATACACACAGGCGAAACAACACACATCAAAATAAACGTAATCAAAATTAAGGGGGAAAAAATAAGCATTGTGGTGTGGAGACCAGTGGATCTCTGGGACTTGTTGGCCAGTCAGCCTGATCTACTTGGTGAGTTGCAGGCCGGTAGAAGATCCTAACTCAAAAAACACAGGTGAGGGGGACCTGAAGAATGATATCGAAGTTGTGTATATATTACCTAATGTACACACATACACACACACACACACACACACACACACACACACGTGTGCGTGCACAAGCAATGGCAGCCGGTCAGATCCAGAACCTTCCTGGAGAGCTGCAGGTAAAAGTCCAAGTTCAAGGACTGAAGACCCTGGGAATGTAATATTAGCAGGCAGTGGGTACAGAGGAAGGACCACTCAGTAGCAAGAGAGCTGCCCACATGTGCACATGGCATCCTCCTTACAATCAGGTCCCAGCCCGTTGGATGATACTGTCCACATTTAGGGCGGGTCTTCGTCTTTCAGACTACTTACTCCCATGCCAATCATCCCCGGAAGTGCCCTCCCAGGACGCACAGAGCATGTTTTATCCGTTTACTAGGTGTCTTTCAATCCAGTCAAGATAAACCGTCACTGATCAGGATCTAGATCTTCAATTCAAAACCAAATCTGGACTGCTGCCTCTAGAAACCCGCCATCACCAGAGCAGGAAACAGGATCGCCATCAGAGGGCTGTTTATGCCTGAGATTTCTCTCTAGAAAGGGTCAATGGCGTCAGTGGTGTCACCGCTGTTTTCCGCTCTTCACACTCACCCTTTAGCTCTGTGTGCTTCTTCTAAATCATGCAAATGCTTTATTTGATTAACTTAACTTTGAAGGGTGCTTCACAATGGAACATTGAGTGAAGGAAGGCAGACACCTAGAGCACAGGCTGCACGGATGCACCTGCAGAAACGGATGGACCTGGCATTAATGTACTGTAATAAAGTCAGGCTAGGGAACTCACTTGTCCCATTACAAAGCTTACTTCAGAGCTACAGTAACCAAGGCAGTAGGGACATAAAGTCACGTGGGTGCACGGACTAAAACTGGGTACTCCAGAAACCATGTACCCATGGCCAGTTAACTCTCAGTGTAAGTGGTGATAGCATTCAACAGGGAGAAACTATTCATAGCAGATGGTTCTGGGGAGACCAGATAGCTGCGTGTACAGAGGAAATTGCACGCTGTGTGCCAGTGTCCACACACACCAACTCAAAACGGACCAACAGGCAAAAAAGCCAGACGTACGAGGAAAGGTAAGCATGAATCTTCACAAGCTCGCATTAGAAAGGGATCTCTTAGAAACGACATAAAAGGCAGAGTAGACAAAGAAGAAATAGACAAGTTGGATCTCACCAAAACCAAGTCCATCCAAAGCCGCCGTGTGTGAAACTGGGGGGAGCATGAGGGACGAGGAGGAGATCTTGAAGGGAAGCTAATGGAATACACGTGGTGCCAACCCAGAGAGGGGCTAGCTGGAGGAAGGAAAGGGACCATCCAGCAGTGGACAGGAGGCACAGAGTGTGGGGAGGTCCGGGTGTGGGGGTAGGATAGAGGGTAGGATTGGCAACATGGCTAAGCAGGTAGAGGTGCTTGAAGTCTGAGTCATGAGCTCAATCCCTGGAACCCATGTGGTGGAAGAAAAGAACAAGTTCCTGTTCTCTGACCTCTACATTTGAGCTATGGCACACAAGTATCTATACACACGCACACATGAATACACATAGGTAGGTAGATCGATAGATAGATAGATAGATGATAGAATTAATTAATTAAGAACTAATTAATTAATAATTAATTAAGAATTAATTGATAATAAATACAACAAAACATTTAAAGAATAACTTTAAAGAACAAAGCTACCCATGTCCATGAAAGTACCATAATGAAACCTATTACTTAATCCTAAGAAGACAGACTGAAAAATTAAAAGTGAAAAATGAACTACTACATACTAAACATCTGTGCCTCCCCAGATGCACATGTTAAAGCCCTAACTCCCAGAGTAACAACATAAAGAAATAACTAAAACTGAGTGAGGTCCTAAGATTGGGTGAGGATGGGAGCTCTGATCTGACAGAATTAATGCCCTTTGTAATGAATTTATTTCAGTGTGTATGCAGTGGGGGGGGTGGAGTTCAGAAGACAACCTGTGGGAATCAGTTCTCTTGTTATACCACAGGGGTCCCAGGGATCGAACTCCGGTCATAAGGCTTGGAGGCCTTTAAATGGAGAAAGTCTTTTTCACTTCTTTTTTGTTTTTGTTTCATTTTGGTTTGGTTTTGGTGTTTTGTTTTGTTTTGTTTTGTTTTGTTTTGTTTTGTTTTGTTTTGTTTTTGGTTGGGGAAGGGAAGGGACAGGATTTTCCTATGTATCCCTGACTGGCCTAGAAGTCACAGAGATCCACCTGCCTCTACCTCCTGAGTGCTGGGACTAAAGGTATGCCCCACCACACCTGGCTGGACAGAATCTTGAATAGTCATTTCTCAAAAGATCATTCAGACATGGTCAACAAACACATGAAAGGATGCTTAGCATAATTAGCCATTTATAAAATGCCAATCAAAACCATCAGGAGAGAGCCGGTGATATGGCTCTGTGGGTAACGGCGGGCATGTGTGTGCAAGGCTGACGACCCGAGTTCAATTCCCAGAGCCAGCATGAAGGTAGAGAGAAGTGACCTTACAAAGTTGTCCGCTGACCTCAGAGCAAGCACGCACACATGCTCACTCCTACACACATATAATAAGTATAAATTATTTTTTAAAGCATAAAAAGTCACAAAGAGATTCCACTGCACAGCCACTGGCATGGTTAGAGTTTTTCAGAACAAGGCAGGGAGGTGTTGGGGAGATGATTCGGTGGGAAACAGTGCTTCACTGCACAAACATGGGGACCTGACCTCAAAACGTCATGACCCACTTAAAACAACTAGGCATAATTTCACACCTGCAACCCCAGTTCTGGGGGGGAGATGGAGACAGGAAGATCTCTGGGGCTTGCCCACACCACCCTAGCAACAGTTTCAGTGAGAGACCCTGTCACAAGGGAACAGGGCAACAGAACAGGGCACATAACATCCTCTTCTGGCCTCTGTGAATACGTGCACAGATGCATGGACACACTACACACACATACACACACACACATACAAACACGCACACACACACACACCATGCACATACACCATGGGGAATGGGGAGGAAGGAGAGAGGGAAAGGGAGAGAGGAATAAAAAGAAGATAGATCTGGGGGTATAATTGAGTTGGCAGAGTGCTTGTCCAGCCTAATGTCCCGCAAACCAGGCCTGGTCATGTGTGCCTGTAGTGCCAGGCTTTGGGAGATGGAAGCATAAGGATCAGAAATTCAAGGTCATCCTCAATTATAGAGTGAGTGTTAGGCTAACTGGAATGTGGGAGACCCTGTGTTTTACATAAGACTGTTTTACGTAAGAAGTGCTGCTGACAATGTGGACCCCCAGAGGCTGCATATTCTGTATGTGAAGTATAAACGGCAATGTCCTCAGCGCAAAATATGGGCGTTTCCTCAAAAAAAAAAGAGGGAGGACCATAAACCTTGGTTTTGTTTCTGATTTTGTTTGTTCATTTGTTTGAATTCTTTTGTTCTGTTTCGGTTGTTGAAACTGTCTCGTTCTGTAGCCCAGGCTAGCCTCAAAGAGAACACCCTCTCATCTCAAGTTCTCAAATTCTGGGATTCTTGGACCACGCTCTGTCATGTAAACTTTTCAAATAGCACAGGTCTCCATCTAGAAAAACACACAGAAGACATGAGAAGACACAGCCAGGCAGGCGTTCTCCTGTGAACACCCATAACACATTAAAACCAAAAGGTCAAGTCAGTAGTGCCTAGCAACAGACGAATAAATAAATAGAACTAATGCATACTATGGAATATTGTTCGGGATAGGATGCTGGCACATACTGCTGAGTTGAAATCTAATAGAAGTGGCTGGTTACACAATATATGAGCATTAAGGACGCCCCTGAATTGTACACATTAGGCTGATTTTCTATGAAACGAATTTCACCTCAACAAAAATAAGAGGACAGGGCTGGCGAGATGGCTCAGGGAGTGGAGACACTTCCCCACAAAGCCTGATGACCTGAGTGTGATTCCCGGGACCTACACTGTAGCAGGAGGGCACTGTGGCACGAGCTTCCCACATGTGCACCGTGGCACAAGCAAACACACATACAATACATTTTAAAAAATAAGTAAATGTGACAACAGAACTAAGTGCTGTTCATCTCCGCGAACAGAGGCAATTAGATCTCTGTGGGTTCAAGGTCTACCTAGTCTACAGAGTGAGTTCTGGGACAGTGTCTTAGGGTTTCACTGCTGTGAAGAGACACCACAACCACGGCCACTCGTATAAAGGATATTTAATTGGGCTGGCTTACAGGTTCAGAGGTTTGGTCCATTATCATCATGGCAGGAAGCATGGCAATACTAGGCAGGCATGGCACTGGAGGAAGAGAGGAAAAGGAGGAGGAGGAGGAGCAGAAGGACTAGAGCAAAGCTGCGTCAAGAAGGATGGAGAGACTCCAGAAAGCATCTTACAAACAGGATCCAAACTTCTCAAACCTCCTGGAAAGCTCAAACGATGTAGGTGAGCTACAGAGTGGGGTGCATGGCTGGGGATGTAGCTTAGGGGGACAGCACTTGCCTCGTATGCACAGGACCTGGGTACAATCCCCAAAACAAAAGGAGAAAATGAAAGAAAAAAAGATATGGGGCCAGGGAGATAGCTCATCAGATAAAGACACCTGCTCACAAACCTGATAACTTGAGGTCTAACTCAAAACCCGTGGGGTAGAACTCTTGACTCCCATAAGATGTGTGCACACACATAAAAAACGTGTACACACACGCCCAGAGACACACACACACAAATGTAAAATAATTTTTAAAGAGGAGGAAGGGGCAAGATGAGACAAAACGGGAAAATTAAAGAAAAATTATCTAGAGCTGAGAATAAACAAAGATCTCTGACTACCCATGGGATACATGTGTACCCTGGAGTGGTCACACAGGCACCACCCCAGCCCCATCTCTGGGGCTGTTCTTTTATGCTGTCACCAAGAAAAGTAGGACTCTATATGTGCGTTCTCTCTCCCTCCCTCCCCCCCCCTCTATCCTTCTTTTCTTTCAAACTAGTTTTCCATCTGTGTGCATGTGTACATGCCTGTGTGTGCACCTTGTACAGAAGAAACACCTGTCAACGTTATCCTTCCTTTCTCCCTGCCAAGGAGCACAGAAATGTCTCCATCATAGAAAAAAAAATATTTCCGGTTTCCTCCAGTTGCCTGTTCAAGTGTTAAGTCCCCTCAATGTGGACAAGCAGCCCAGGGTCCGTTTGCATACCGCCACGCTGCTAGGAGAAGCCAGCTGGAAGGGGTACTAGGTAAGAAATGGCCTCTCCCCACGGAGTTAGGGGTACCATGCACCTATAAATCCAGGGGTAAGAGCTCACTTAGCAAAACTGATACCTTTGATGGAGTCTGTCTGTAGGAAGTTCAGGTAGAGTGTTTTGGAATCTGTCTCTCACCTCCTCTCCAAAAAAAAAGCTATTTTACAGCATTTTAAGTCGCCACCTGCGTTCCTCAAAGATGAGCCTTGTTTGTTCCTTAGCTCAGCTGACTGCCCAAAAATCTGCTAATTCATTTTCCCTGTGCAGGAGAGTCAGGACTCAGCTCTTCCCGCCCTCACATGGGCCTTTCTGGCTTCTGTGGCTTGGTACAGACTGAGAAGAGCTGAGCTCAGCCAAACCAAAACCCAGCCTACATCCTCCAAGATCCCAGCCAGGATGCACTGCCCAGCAAAGCCTGTAAGCTCTATCCTGGCTTTCCCAAGTGACCATATACATCTCTCAGCACCTGAGCTATGGTAACTACCAACCCACCTCAGCCATCCAGACAAGGTTCCCTTCACATGATAACCTCAACCCTGTCTACACACTCCTCCTCAACCAATGATCTACTTGTATGTATTTGCCTGTGTGTATACCTGTGAGTGCAAGCGCCAGTGGCAGCCAGAAGAGGGCAGTAGATCCCCTGGGACTCAAACACAGGTCCTCTGGGAAAGTAACCTATGTTATTAACCACTGGGCCATCTCTCCAATCCTTACACACACACACACACACACACACACACACACACACACACACACACTTTTTTTTTCCGAGACAAGCCTTTCACTGACCTGGAACCCCACAAATGCGTTAAGTTACCTAGTCAGCCCCAGAGATCCCTTTGTGACTTCCTCCCCCATGCTAGGATTACAAGCACATGCCCGCCTTTTTTAGGTGGATTCCAGGGATCAAACTCAGGTCCTCAGGCAAGCACCTTACTGGCTAAGCATCCCTCCATCTCCCTCATCCGCATGTTAATGCTTAGACATCAGGTAACCCCGCCCCTTCAAGTTTAGCTGCCCCAGTAAGTGCTCTGTTGGGCCCTGGAGCTCTGTGCATTTCCAGAACCACTTGTGGTGCCAATTGCAATACTCGCTAGACACTCTCACTGGGACTCTAACCTGCTCTTTGGTCCGTGCACATGTCTCCAGGCATCTCCAGCTCCATCCTGAACTCATAGCCTTTGCCCCAACACTGCCTTCTCTCTCTTATTTCTTCAGAGAAGCTCTCTAGAAACTAGAAACCTGGGAGCCCCTTGGCCCTCACCAAACCCCTCTAAGGAATGCCTAGGTAGTGTATATCCTCTGGCCAGCTTCTTTAAGCCTGCAGCCATTACCCAACCCCATGATAGCTCCGCCCCCCCTCAGCTGGATTCTAGCCCTTTGCTGGACCCCTTTGTCACTCCTGTGCACCACCACCCCCCCAAGCCCCTTTCCACTTAGCCATCCCGGATGCCTCATCAGACTTCTCCCTGATTTAGGACCTTCCGAAGTTCCCTATCTCACACGGGAATGTCTAAAATCTTTTTGGAATGGCTTCACTCACCCTCCTCCCACCACACATCCCAGCAGCGCTCACTCAGGAATGCAGTGTGGAGCTCAGACACACGTCTGTTACTTCACTCCTTCTCTTGCTTCTGACTCTCCCTTGAGAATGCCTACCCATAAGCCACTGCTCTCTCCCAAGCCTTCTCCAAATGCTCTCCCTTTGGCCTCGTGTCATCCTTGTAGTATTAGATTGTTCTTATTTCTATTCATTTTTATTCAAAGATACATCTTCCCAGATCTGGTGGTATACACCTGTAATCTCAACACACAGGATTGCCAGGATTTCAAGGCTAGACCCATCTACAGAGTAAATTCCAAGCCAGGCTAGACCTGGGGGCAGTGGAGAACCAGGACCTGGTGAGATAATTCAGTGGATAAAACACAAGCCTGGTGATCTGAGTTCAATCCCCACCTCCTATACTAGAAGGAGGGAACCAACTCCTAAAAATTGGTGGGTGCCTGCTATCATACACACCACACAATAATAATAAATTTTAAATGTCCTTTCAGAACTCAAAAACAACATTCTTGAGAACCAGTGTCTTAGATACTTTTCTGTTTGCTCTGATAAAACACCACAACCAAGGCAACTTATAGAAGAATTTATTGGCACCTACAATTTCAAAGGATGAGTCCATGACCATCAAGGCAGGGAGCACGGCAGCAGCAGGCAGGCAGACGCCTGCTAGAGCAGTCCCTGAAAGCTCACATCTTGATCCATAAGCAAAAATCAGGGCATAGTGGCACTCGCCTTTAGTTTCAGCAGTTGTGTGGCAGAGACAGATGGATCTCTGTGAGTTCAAGGCCAGCCTGCTCTACATATGGAGTTACAGGTCATCAAGGGCTGTATAAAGAGATTCTCTCTCAACAAACAAAGCAGAAGATGAGGTGGGGGGGGAGAAAGAGAGAGAGAGAGAACAAGCAAGTGAGGGAGGAGAGGGAGAGAGGGAGGGTGCACTGGGAATGGAGTGGGCTTTTTAAACCTCAAAGCCCATCCCCAGTAACACCCCTCCCCCAACAATATTACCTCCTCATTCTTCCCAAATAGTTCCTCCAACCAAACATTCAAATACATGAGCCTATAGGAGCCGTTCATACTCACACCATCACATAGGCATCATAGCGCATGGCTACAATGCCAGCAATGGAAAAAGCTGAAGCAGAGGGATTTCTATGAGTTTGAAGCCAACCTGGGCTGCCAAGTGAATTCCAGTCTACTGTGAGTGTGTGTGTGTGTGTGTGTGTGTGTGTGTGTGTACACGCGAGTGTGTTCGTGCGGGTGTGTGTCTTAAGAATCTACTTTGTGCCGGGACCTAGAGCCCTAAAAACATAGCAGTAAAGAAGACAAGCATGGGCTGTAATGGACTGTGACCTCAAAGCACTGTCTACTACATATTCCTCCTTCCCAGAAACCACTTCATCCCTCCGACCTCCATGCTGACAGGCAACAAGCAAAGAACCACCAAGACAGGACAGGGTCCGTGTGCGCATTCAGTTCCCTCCCCCCGCCCCTATGCTTCTCCAAGAGACTTTTACTAAAGAATACACCTATACCCCCAGCCCAACAAAGGTGGAAACAAAAGAGAATTAAGAGTTCAAGGCTACAGAGTGAGATCCTGTCTCAAAACCGAACAACAAAACATCTCCCGGACTGTGTCACAGCCTCTCTCTCTAAACCTTCCATGGCTCCCAGCTGCCAAGTCCAAACAGACAAGGACCCCATTTCTCCAGTCTCCCTTCAGCATTTGCTGCCACTCCACTTTGCTCTGCTTTGAACCCAGGCCTTTGCTCATGCTGCCACCTCTGTCTTACCCGCCTCTTCCCTCTCCTGCATATTTATTGCAGAGTAAGAACTGCTTCCGATAGCAACCAAAGGCAGTAGTACCGTGGGTCAGCAGAGTAACCCTGGGCCAGCTGCGAAACTCATCTCTGCCCTCACGGAGTTGGCTGAGCTCACCACCAGCTGCTACGTGGGCCGATGAGGTGATTGTGGACAGGTTCACGTCACGTCTGGCCATTATCAGGCAGGTGAGTCAGAACGCAGCATGGCAGGCCTTCCTCACATGGCAGCCAGGTGACAGTTACATACTGTATTGAAGGGAAACCATCAACAGAAGCATCCACAGTCAAACCCATAGTCAATGTGAAGAGTGCATGGATCCGGAGCATCATAAGGTAAGGATTACCCTTAGTCTGCCCCTACTAAAGCAGGCAGTCACACGCCTTCACAAGTACAGTAATTGCACGCCTTCACAAGTACAGTAGAGCTGTCCTTCACAAATCACCCATAATATGGTCAGTCCAACAAATCTGTAGCATAGCCTCTAATGTGCATCTAACCTCCAGTAGGGTGGAGCTCCTCCAGAACACTCTGTGGAGGTGGCTCCTCTTGATTCAGAGGTCCGTGAACTAAAAGCGTAAGTAATCAACCCCCATAGGAAGCAAGGGCGGGATCTGCTCAGTAGACGCTTCTGATAAAGGGGAGAAAGAAGCACAGAGAATTGTCCAAAACAGTGCTGAACTTGAGCCAGGAACATGGAGTCAGAACCATCCTCCAGAGGCAGTATTTCAGCAGAGCCTGTGTTTCTTAGTTCTTAGCCACACTCTCTGGCTCTTGGTCCTACCTTCTAAGCATGCCTTCTGCCTACTCCTCTTCTTGTGTGGTATATGTGAGTATGTATAGATACACTCCCCTGGGCATTTATTCACATGTAGAGGCCAAAGGTTGAGTCCAGATTTCTCTCTTGATTACTCTCAACCTTGTTGTTCTCAGAGACTTACATTCGTGTGTGTGCGTGTATGGACATCAGTTCTTCTGGAGCTGGAATTATGGGTGATTGTAAGCAGCCTAACACAGGTACTGGGGACTAACTCTAGTCCTTTTTAAGAGTAGCCAGGAGCTCTTAACTGACAAACCATCTCTCCAGCCACCTCCACCTTATGTTTTGAGACAAGAGTCTCTCACTAAACTTTGAGCTCATCATTTAGGCTAGACTGAGCTCCCAAGATCTACCTGTTTCAGTCCCCCCCCCCCAACCACCACTCACCCCGTCAGTGTTGGAGTTATAGGCATATGCTGCCACACCCAAATTTTTAAGTGGGTGCTGTCAATCAAACTCAAGCCCTCCCTTTCCTCCCACTTTCATCTCCCAGATCTTCCCTTTTTTTCTCTGAGAAAAAGTTCATATGTGTTTAGACCTGATCCTGTCGAAAGAAAGCTGGGATCCAAGGAAAAGGAATGATTGTACAGAGAAATCAGGATGGGCCTAAGGATGGAGGTAGAGGACTCAGAGCAGAACACGCATGTTCTCCTTACTGCACAGGTAGCGTCCACATACAGATGTATCGGGCTTGGTGGTCCAAGAATTTCTTATAAAGGGTTTAAGAAACAACAGGAAAAAAAAGTAAGATGAGATAGGCTTATTTAAGGAAATGCTTCCTTAAAAGGGACAGAAGGTACCCATCAGGTCACCCTGAACTATTTCCAGTCCTTTGGCACCCAAATTTCTGCAGCTTTGTCTAATATATTCTTCAAAACTTTATGGGCTTTCAGTGACTGTAACTTGAAACCATGTGTGCACAAAATACCACACCCATGATTAATTTCAGAAAGATTCTATTTAGGCTGCTGTACACATCTTTGATATTCTCAGAAGCCCTTCTGTTGAGCTCAAAAGATTCTGCAAAATACCATGCAATACTTCCTGGGGTCTTAACAAAGGCCGTACAACTACACCCTTGAGTTAATCTTTTCTTTTTTCTTACTTTAAGAATCCATTCTGTCACAGATTGAGAGTGAGGAACAGTTTTATTTTCCAAAGCACAAACTGGGCAGGACCTACTTAGCTAGTGCCTCCCTCCCTTTCAATAGTCACACAGCTAGAAGCATCCAAATGACACTGTCACTGCTCTTTCTAGATCGCTTTAGAACTCACAGCTTCATGAAAGCACCGTCTTACCAGGTGGTGGTGGTGCACACCTTTAATCCCAACTCTTGGCATTAAAGAGGTAGATAGATCTTTGAATTTCAGACCAGCCTGGTCTATACAGTGAGTTCCAGGATAGCCAGGACCACAGAGAGACCCTATCTTGAAAAAAAAGAAAAAAGGAGAAGGAAGAGGAGGAAGATGGAGGAGGAGGAGGAGGAGGAGGATGAGGAGGAGGAGGAAGAGGAGGAGGAGGAAGAGGAGGAGGAGGAGGAGGAGGAGGAGGAGGAGGAGGAGGAGGAGGAGGAGGAGGAAAAGAGATTGAGGGTGCAAGGAAGCATGGTCAGTGTGGTGATTTGAATAAAAATGGCCTCCACAGACCCATAGGCAATGGCACTATTATGAAGTGTGGCCTTGTTAGAGGAAGTTTGTCTCTGGGAATGGGCTTTCAGAGTTTCAGGAGGTCAAGTCAGGCCTGGTGGCTCTCTCTTCCTGCTGCCTGTGGATCCAGATGTAGAACTCCTTCTCCAGCACCATGTCTGCTTCATGCTGCCACGTTCCCGCCATGATGACACTGGACTAAACCTGTAAAACCGCAAGCCAGCCCCAATTATATGTTTGCCTTTATAAGAGTTGCCATGGTCATAGCGTCTCTTCACAGCAATATTTTTGCTGTCATGAAACACTTTAACCAAAAGCAATCTGGGGTGGAAAGGGTGTGGTGGGTTTGGTTTGGTTTGATTTAGTTTGGTTTGGTTTGGTTAGGTTTCACTCACAGTTCCTTCAATATATCTGTTCTTCAAAAGCAGTGAGGACAGGAACTCAAGCAGAGTAGGAACTGGAAGCAAGAGCTGATGGAGAAGCCACAGAGGTGCTTACAGGCTTGCTCCCTGTGGCTTGTTCAGTCTGCTTTCTTACAGAACCCAAGATTATCAGCCTAGGGATGGCTCCACTCATAACGGACTGGTCCCTTTCACATCAACCACTAATTAAGAAAATGTCCTCCAGGCTTACCTACAGCCTGCTTTTATAGAGGCATTTTCTCAGCTGAGTTTCTGTCTTCTCAGATGACTCTAGCTTGTGTCAAACTGACTTAAAACTAACCAGGACAGCCAGCCTGAGCTGCACAGTTCAAAAAGAGGAGGGTTCTTGAGGTGGGTTTTTGGCTCAAGGTTCTTGCCACAAAGTTTAATGACCTGAGTTTAATCCCTGGGTCCTACATGGTCAAAGAAGAAAACCAACTCCTGCAAACGGTCCTCTGATTCCCACACATGGGCCATGGCATGCAAAAGGACATACGCTAACACACACAATTAAAAAATAAAAATGTAAAAGAAAAAATGTTGTGTCTTAGTCTGTGTTCTAGAGCTGCAAAGAGACATCGTGATCAAAGCAACTCATACAACAGAAAGCATTTCATTGGGACTGGTTTGCTGTTTCAGAGCTTTCGTCCATTATCATGTCAGGGAGCAGGGCAGCACACAGGCAGACAAAATGCTGGAGAAGGGAGACTTGAACATCTGATCCACGGGCAGCAGGAAGAGAGACGCACCAGGCCTGACTTGGGCTTTTGAAACCTCAAAGCCCACCGCCAGTGGCACACTTCCTCCAACAAGGCCACGCCTCCTAATCCTTCTCAAGTAATCTCGCTCCCTGATGACCAAGCATTCAAATCCATGAGTCTATGGGACTATGCCTATCCATACTACCACATACTTAAATACAGGGTTTTTTTGGTTGGTTGATCGGTTTGCTTTTGGTTTAGTAAAAAGGAAGAACTAGAAGAAAAGAGATGTGTTTATCTCACTGACTTGGAATTTGAAGCCCAGGATTGTAGACCCATCTGGTCAGCATCTGGTAGGACCCTTCCTTCCAGTTGCTTCTGGGAAGTTTGTAGGAGAATCACAAAGGAAAGAGATCACACAGAGTGAAAGCAAGGATGAGATGTGACTAACCCAGTCCCTCATTAACCCACTCATGAAGATGGAACCCCTGTGGCCAAATTACCTTCCACCAGGCCCCACCTCTTAAAAATACCACCTGATTCGTATAGTTGTACTGGGGACGGAGCTCCTAGTATGAGTTTCTGGGGACTCACACATATATGAACCACAGCAGGGCTATCTCCTGTCCTCTAGGTCACCACACCCAGTGTTTTTCCAACTGTTGTAATCACTACATAGCACACGCACTCTTGCTCCAGATGCCGCATCATTTCCTTAGTAAGAAAGCTTGGGACCATTCAGAGTAACTACAGAACAGGCAGACTTTTCCCATGTGTGCACCAGGAAAGAATGTTCCAGAAAACCAGGGACAAAATACATGGCTCTCTAATATTTGTGTGCAAGACTCTCTTAGCATCACCTCTGGATGACTTGACTGAAGTAATCAGAAGCCCCTGGAGAGCCCAGAAGAGGTCACACAGGGCTGTGGTGCTACACACTGTATGCTCAGCATTTGGGAGGTACAAACAGGACAGTCAGAATCTCAAAGCCATCCTCAGTTATATAGCAAGTTGGCGACCGATTCTCTTACACACACACACACACACACACATCAGGGTCTCCCTATATCCAGACTTCATTTCTTTTTGGTTGGTTATGTTTTTTATTTGTTTGTCTGTTTTGTTTCAACATCTATTATGTATTTATTTATTAATTAATTTATTTATTTATTTATTTAATGTATATGAGTCCTCTATCTGCATGTACACCTGCATGCCAGAAGAGGGCATCAGATCATACTACAGATGGTTGTGAGCCACCATGTAGTTGCTGGGAATTGAACTCAGGACTTCTGGAAGAGCAGACAGTGCTCCTGCCTCCAATTCCTGGGTTCTAGGATTACAGACATGTAGCACTGTACCTGGTTTAACCCCTGGGATTCATGCATGCTGGGCAAACATTCTACCCACTGGGAGACATCCCAGCCTTCCTTCTATTGTATGAATCACAACTACACATACTTTTGTGGTCATGTATACACAAAAAGCATGTCACCTGGGAGCTATCTGAGCTAGGCAATCCCAAATGGTGACTCATAGTCCGTTCTGAGCTAGGCAATCCCAAATGGTGACTCATAAGTCAGTTTTCCACATATGTAGCTCAGACTTCACACAGGAACTAATTTCCAAGAAAGCAATTGCCAACATACAAGCAATGCTTAGGCATTTGTTTGCATCACACAAGGTTTGTCACATGGCCACACCCAGAATTGGTACAGATGTTGAAGGCTTCATTCACTGGGGGGCTGCAAATGTAGCAACCTACCACCCATGAGCAACTCTGGTTCATCTTTAAAGACACAGGGTATATCTCCTGCTCTGAAACACTTCAGGAAGAAGAAATGGAATGGATGACTATCAACACTGATAATATTTACAAAATGTCATGATCTGAATGAAAATGGCCCCCATAGACTCACAAGGAGTCACATTGTAGGTGTGTCCTTGTTGGAGGAAGTATGTCACTGGGGGGCGGGCTTTGAGGTTTCAGAAGCTCAAGCCAGGCCCAGTAACTTACTCTCTTCTTCCTGTTCTCTGTGGATTCAGATGTAGACTCTCAGCTACCCCTCCAGCACCATGTCTGCCTGTGTACTACTATGCTTCTTGCCATGATAAAGGCCTAAACCTCTGAACTATAAGCCAGGCCCAATTAAATTCCTCTCTAAGAGTTGTTGTGGTCATGATGTCTCAGCACAGCAGTAAAGCCCTAAGACAAAAATCCTACATGGTTATGTTTATATGACTATAAAGGGTGACTGCCCCTGGGTTGTCCTAAAGAAAAGTATTTTGCTGTTGTTTTAATCTTGAGGAGTTTGTTGCCCATGTGTCCCAAGCTGGAGCTACTGGAGACAAAGGAGAGGGACCCAGGAGACCAACAAGAGGCCATCTTACCTTGATTCAATTCCTTCTGGCGTTCAGCTTCTGACTTGTCCATTAGGAAACAGGAGACTTTTAGTCTCCCCCCCATCTCCATCCATCATACCTTTCAGAACCCTGGGTTGTCTTCTTTGAGCCTTTGATTCCATCCGATTGAAGAGATTGCTCAAGCAGATACAAAGCTGCAAGCCCTCAACAGGCCCTGCTCCCCTCCCTTTCCTGAAGGCAGAATGCCTGGGGACCCAGAAAGTAGGCCAGGGCCTGGAAACCTTGACAAAGTAGCACAGCTAGGCCTTGGATGGGCGTGCAGAGTAGCATCCAGGGCCTTCACCATCCTGAGCCCCGACATGCCCAATGAGTAGTCTCTGAGTAGTCACGGCCTGCCCCAAAATAAAAGAACCAACCGGCTCCAGCCCCAGGTTGTGGGAGGAGAAAGTGTCAAAACTAAAGCAGTAGTTCTCTGATAAGAAAGATCCCTGAACCTGATTCAAAAGCCACGAAGCTGGAAGGAACACACAGCAGTCCAGGGAGAGGAGAATACAGCATGCATGGTGTGAGAAAGAAAAGAGGCCGAATGAATGAGAAAGAACAGTGTCCATGGTGAACAGCTGAGGCCAGGGCACCGGGGTCCTTAGAAATTCCCCTATGCATTTTTAAGAACCCACCTGGTTCATCTATGAAGGGATTGGGTCTTCAGGGCCCCTGTTCCTTAGAACCCAAGCCCTGGGGAACTTTACATAAAGACCCCAGGAGTTCAGTTAGCTTACCAGAAAAATGGTCCCTCTGCTGTGAGAATGTCCCATTATCTCCAGCACTGGGGAACCCCCTAGCTCTCCAAGGGAGGGGACTAAAATTGCATCTGCAGACCCAGGGATGCCTTCCAACAGTGCCATTTACCGTACTGAAAGCTTCAGTGACTATGCCAGGGCCAACTTCTATGAAGAAATAGGAGAACAGGCAGGCAGATGGCTGAGAGACAGAGCCAAACCACAAGACTTCCCAACCAGAATTCAGAGACCAGGAACCAAACTGGCCTTTAAAAAAAATAAACACAGGGGCCAACAATATGGCTCGATGGGTAAAGGTGCTTGCCAATAAACCTGACGGCCTCAGTTCAGTCCCCACGAACTACATGGTAGAAAGAGGGAAGTAACCAACTCTGGAAATCTGTCCTTTGTTAAACCAAGTATGTACACACACACACACACACACACTCACACACACACACAAATAGTATAAACAATTTTAAATTTCATTTAAAAATAATTTGTAAACAAATCATTAGCACAGGTTTTAGAAAGACCCTCTTGGTGACATCAAGTTGATGGTGTAGATGGGGTATCCCTGAGGACCAGAAACTGTGTGTCAGCCTTTCAGGTTAGTCTTATAACCCCATTCTGAATGAAAGTTCTCTCTTTCTCTTCCACTAACTGAAGAGTGGAGTGGCTCAGTACTGGGCGCTTGAATTCCAAAGTCCTACAGTTGATCAGCCTGACTACTAACCTACCATGAAATAACAAGGAGGGGTAGGATGAATCTGTTGGGATAGGAGTGGGGTTAGTACGTGACCATGGATGTACCAACCCCAGCAACCTGGGTAAAAGGGATGCCTCCTTTCCTTGTCTGGAGATCAAATGAGATCACCTTGTACTCACAGAAGTGACAGCATTCTATTCCAGCTGGTTTGGCCAGAAAGTGCAAGTTCAGCTGGCAGTGGTGGAGGTGGTGCATGCTTTTAACTCCAGTACTCAGGAGCCAGGGGCAGGTGGATCTCTGTGAGTTCAAGGCCAGCCTGCTCTATAGAGGGAGTTTTGGGAATAGCCAGGGTTACATAGACAAACTCTGTCTAGAAAAATCAGAAAGAAAAGAAAAGAAAGAGAGAGAGAGAGAGAGAGAGAGAGAGAGAGAGAGAGAGAGAGAGAGAAGAGAAGAGAAGGGA
>NW_021605583.1:6536399-6580040 GCF_004785775.1 Grammomys surdaster | reverse complement strand
GGGAGGGAGGGAGGGAGGGAGGGAGGGAGTGAGAAAAGGAAAGACAAAAAAAGAAGGAAGAAAGAGAGGGAGGGAGGGAGGGAGGGAGGGAGAGAGGGAGGGAAGAAGAAAGGAAGGAAAGACAAAAAAGGAAGGAAGGACAAAGAGAGGAAGGAAGAACAAAGAAAGAAAGGAAGGAAAGGAGGAAGGAAAGAAAGGCATACTGGTGTGCATACCTTTACTTCCAATCCTAGGGAAGCAGAGGCAGGTGGATCTCTGCTTCAGGCCAGCCTGGGCTACATAGTGAGCCCTTGACTCAAAACAATAGTAATAACAATAATGAAGCAATATGAAGGCCAGGCTGTTTGTAGCTGGAGAAGCAATTCTCCAAAACAGCTCCTAAATCAAATTGCCTTGGCCTGTGTGTAAGCTTCGGTTGTGCCTAGCATGGCTTGGTGTCTCACCTACTGTCTCTAGGGTCATGCACTGTGCCTTCTAAAACCAGAGCATGAGCTGGAGCATGAGATCCCTGCAACTGGGTCTCCTGGAATGCTGGCTCCAGGGACACTCCCTCTTGGAATCCAGCTTCCATATGGAGAAGCCCAGTCACGCAGATGTGTAGGCCCGCCACTCATCAGGACCAGCTAACTTAAGCTCCAGCCAACAGCACCATCACCTGCCAGCCATTCCAGGGAACCGCCTAGACATCTGGCTCTCATAAGCCATGAGATGCCCAAGGGCCCAGCTTCCAACAACCTTATGATTTGGCAAGAGCTGCCTTGGGAGTTGTAGTAACAGAAGCCAGCCTGAAGTGGGTGAGCAAAAGTGAATTGGAGATTGTTCACTTGTTTTTCAGGGTGTGCTGCTGTGACTGGAGTCAGAGGTGGAGTCTGGAGGTTGGGTGTGTTTTAAAGACGGGAATCATGGGGCTGGAGAGATGGCTGAGAGAGTAAGAGCATTTGTTGCTCTTGCAGAGAAACCCACATGGAAGCTCACCATCATCTGTAACTCCAGCTCCAGGGGTCTAACGCCCCCTTCTGACCTCTGCAGAAACCAAGTATACACGTTGGTACACATGCAAACCTTCAAAAATAGGCAATACCGCCAAGTGTCAGTGGTGCACGCCTTTAGTGCCAGTACTTGGGAGGTAGAGGCAGATGGATCTCTGAGTTCGAGGCCAGCCTGGTCTACAGAGTGAGTTCCAGGACAGCCAGGGCTACATAGAGAAACCCTGTCTCAAAATAAAATAAAAATAAATTTAAATAAATAAATAAATACTGCATCATGGTTGTCTATTGATGTTCTGGTTACTGAAGATCCTAAAAACATGGAAGACTGAAGAGAGGAAACTGAAGAAAATGGTGTCTTCAGAAAGACAACAGGGGAGAGACCTAGAGCTACAAATAAAGACAAGGAAGATAGGTGTGTGCTAGGTTTGATTTACATACAATCTCAACACTTGGGAGGTGGAGGCAGGAAGACCAAGAGTTCAAGGATCTCATGTAGCCACAGCTAGCTTGGTGACAGCCTGGGCTACCCAAGACCCAGCCACACCCACAAAAAAGGATGGTGCATAAGCATAGGTTTGTGAATTTGAAGGTCCCTGCCATAACGTAATGATTTGAATGTGTCCTCTAAGAGTTCACGTATTAGAAACTTAATCTCCAAATTCATGAAATTATGGTATTTTGAGGCGAGGTCTGTAATGATTAGTTTTAATTGTCAGCTTGACATAATCTTGAATCACCTAGGAAGGAAATCTCAGTGAAGGGCTGTCTAAATTAGGTTGGCCTATAAGCATGTCCATGCAGGGTTATCTGAGTGTGGATCAGTGGTACAGCCATGGCCCTGGATTCTATCCCTAACATCATTAAAAAAAAAAAAAATTTAAAGGAAAGAGACTTAGATGGCACATTTGCTCTGCCCTGCCATTAGAGCCTCTGCCTCATTATGATACAACTAGAAAGTCCTAGATAACCATAGTGGCTCATGCTTTTAATCCCAGCAGTCAGAAGGCAGAATCAGGCAGATCTCTATGAGTATGAGCCTGGTCTACATAGTGAGTTCCAGGACAGCCAGTGCTACGTAAGAACTTGTCTTTAAAATATATATATATATAACTGACCTCACCAGATGCTGAGCAAATGCTAAGCAGATGCCAATAGCATACTCTTGGCCCACTCAGGCCTTAGAACCTTGAGCTAAGTAAATTTTCTTTATAAATCACCCAGCCTCTGAGAGTCAGTTATAGCAAGAGTAGAGGGACTACAACAGGGCTTTCCATGCAAGAGGTCTCTGCTTCTCAAATACAAGATATGGAATATGGCCAAGCTGAGGAGTGGGGGTTTTGAGAGGTAGAAGGGAAATTGAGAAGTTTGAAAACGAAGAATAGACCAGCACTGTGGCAGAGAGCTTACACGATGGGCTGGGGATACTGCTTCATTGGTAACATGATCACTTGACGAGCACAAAGCCTGGATCCAGTCCTGGCACACATAAACTGGGTATTGTGGTGTGCACCTATAATCCAAGTAGCTGTGATGTGGACAAGAGGATCAGAAGTTCATTCAGGGTGGGGCTGGAGAGATGGTTCAGTGGTTAAGAGGACTGACTGCTCTTGCAGAGGTCCTGAGTTCGATTCCCAGCAACCACATGGTGGCTCACGACCATCTGTAATGGGATCTGATGCCCTCTTCTGGTGTGTCTGAAGACAGCAACCGTGTGCTCATATACATAAAATAAATAAATAATTCTTAATAAATAAGTAAATAAGCTCAAGGTGGTTCAAGGTCAACCTGGGATACATGAAACCTTGCCTCAAAAAGGAAGGAAAGATAAGAAGCCTAAATGCTGTCCCCAGAAGCTAGAGACCTGGCTTTAACTTACCTTTTTTTAACCATGTTACCTTAACCTCTTAAACCTCAATGCTGCCACAACTGTGTTGGGAAGAAACAAAGGAGATGATAAAATCACAGTAATCAGAAAGTGGGAGCAGGAGGAAACTTCTGAAGGTAGCTTTTCCTGATGTCACACACGCCCCCAATCCCCAGAACTCATGAGTTTCAGTCACCTTGTGCCTTGGCTTAAAAGGCAGAGACATTTCTCTGGCCAGTGGTCTACAGGGAAAACACAAATGGGAGAGCCAAAGGGTTGCCATGGCTACATCTGGTCCCAGCAAGAGGAAGATGGGCAGTCTCTAGGAGCAGAGAGAAGACCCAAAAAGGAACTAAGGACCTCGCATCAACATCTGAAGAGCTAAATCCTGCCAACAGCCTGGCCAAGCATGAAAGGTGGGCTCTGTCCCTGAGCGCCCCAGCAGGAGCCCAACCCAGCGCTGTTCTTGATTTGGACCTTATGAAACCCCAGCCTTGTAAACCCAGCCTATCCATCAGGACTTCTGACCTTTAGCGGGCAACAATGAATGGTGTTGTTTTATGTGTGGGTGTTTGTTATGCAGCAATCGAAAATTAATTCAGTAGAAGAGGCATCAAAGCTCAGAAACATAGTGGAAATGCTGGACAGCACCAAGATGTGTGATCCTGAACTCGGAGTGGCCCTAATCAGTTCATCGCCTCTTATCTCTTTTAATCTTCTGAAAGAGCATTGAGGAGGTGGGTAAGACAGCTCATGGAGGGTCAGGGGCCTCCCGACATGAGCGACAGAGGAAAGGGCAGAAGAGTCAAGGAAGCTGGCAAGAAATGTATATAGCAAGACGTCAGAGACTAAACTGGGCACGGATATGAAGAAGCCTGTGGGTGGGCAGATGACGCACAAGTGAGACAGTGGGGGTCAAGGGGCCCACAGGCTGACAGGGACGCTAGTATCAGCAAGAATGCTGGAGAAGAGTGCAGTGGGAGACAGTGGCCAGGAGCTAGCTGTGGATACGACACCCTGTTTCCTGGAGACGACAGCAGAGAGCAGAGCATCACCAGAGGCCAGAGGTTCGCAGCCTGGGGGGAGTGGGTCTTAAGGAAGAGAGGGCAGAAGGACTTACTCTGTCTGGAGTGGGTTAAATTGTGTCCCCTGAAAAGATGCACTCAAGTCCCCATCTTCACTCCCGCTCAACGTGGCCATCTCTGGACATATGCTCTCAGTAACTGCAACCAAGTCAAGACTAGGTCATTTAGATTCGGATGGCCCCTTGCTAGCCTCATCAAACCAGAGGAACTGGGACAAAGAGAAATGGAACAACCAGCCATGGGGAAAATGGGCAAAAGACTAAACAGTAATGTCACCTGGAGCTACCAGAAGCTGGGAAGGCTGAGGAAGGTCCCTCCTCTCAAGCTTTGGAGACAGCACACTGACAAGCTCACACTCTGATTAGGACTTTTATACTCCAAAGTACACACACCTGTCACCTTAAGCCCCCCCCCTCAGTCATGGCTGCTTTTTAAGGTGGCTCTAACAAGCTAACACCCACCCCTTTAACAAGAATGCACAGTAAGGGTAAGAGGGAGGGCAGGCGCAGTGGCTACAAACATTTGTACCACTGTGAGCCTTCGATAAGGATCTCAGCACCCATAGAACAACCCAGGCATGCTGTTGAGAAAGCCTGTGACCTCACTGTGGGGGCAGGACAGGGAGATAGCCCGAGGCTTGATGACAAAGGGTAAGAGAGAAGGAGGAGGACATTTAACGCCCTCTTCTGGTTTCCACACACATTAATCTGTACACATGCACCTACATATGCACCTGCACCTCCCCCCTACACACACACACATATACACACACACATACACACACATATACATACACATACATAAACACACACATATATACACACACACACACATACATAAACACATACACGCACATACATAAACACACACACATATACACACATACACACACATACATAAACACACACATATACACATACATAAACACACACACATATACACACATACACACACATACATAAACACATACACCCACATACATAAACACACACATATACACACACACATACACACACATACATAAACACACACATATACACATACACACACATACATAAACACACATACATACACACACATATACACACATAAACACACATACATAAACACATGCACATATACACACATACACACACATACACACATACACACATGTACACATACATATACACATATACACACACATACACACACATACAAATACACACACACACACACACCTGGTAGAAGAGAACTGCTCCCTGCTCTAGGAAGCTGACCACCGACCTCTAAATGCATGCTGTGCCAATGTAACACCTTTGCCCCATACACACACATGAAAAAGTGTTTGCAAAGCTACAGGACCCCAAATCTACATAACAAGGAAGGACACAGAACAGGGACACCTTGGAGTCATAACCCTGATGCTGTCTGCTATTCACAAGGCCTTTTCATAGCCTGCTCCTTGTGCCCCAGCCGCCCAAACTTTCTCAGATAGTTGTCCCCAGGCCAGCAGGTGCTACACTGGCCACAAAATCATAGAAAATACAAATGTTCAAAGCCATCTTATACCTCCTGAGTCAGAGAGCGGGTTCTATCCACCTTTCTAGAGGGTTCTGGTTTAATTTGAATAACCACTGATCTAGATAACTACTTTTTTTCTTTTTCTTTTTTGAAACTGGGGTTTGGACCCAGGGCCTCAAGCAAGCACTCTACCACTGAGATGTGTCGCTAGCATTCATGACAGGTACTTCATATTTTTAAGGTATCTCTCTAGGTTACCCAGTCTGATCTTGACCTCACTCTGTAGCTTTGCAAGACTCTAGCCTCAACCCTGAACAGCTGAAACTACAGGTCTGCACCACCCACTTCCAACTTAATAACTATTTTCTTCTAACTTCCCTTAGATCAGCAAATCCCTAGCTTTTCCTCAGCCAGCCTTACTAGCTGGTCTCACTTTCAAATTCACTAAAAGCAGAGGCCATCCCAGATCTCCACATCCATCCGTCTCCTGTGCCTGTCCCCAGGTTCTATGCCTCTCTCTCTTCACTTTAGGTGAGCCATTCACTCCCCTAACCAAGGCTGGACCTTCTACTACCAGACTCAATGCCATCCCATCATCTAAAGGAGATACTGCTCTGGACACTCTATAGAGTGAGACTTTGTCTCAAAAATTAATTAATTAGTTAGTTAATTAATTGGTTAATTAATTTTGAAAAGGAGGAGCCAAGAGTGGATAAACAAAGAGTGGATGAAAGCACTTGTGGCACAAGCCTGTCACGCTGAGTCCCTACCTCTGGAACCGAGTAAGAAGTGAAGGCCACCACACTCCGTGATCCCACACTCTCAACAGCAAGATGGGAGCCAAAAAGTGGACCAGTTAGCCCAGAGCGTGCAGAAACAAGACAGTCCGCCTCAAAACAAGGTAGAAAGGAAGAATTCATTCTCAAAAGTTATCTTCTGATCTCTACATATGCACCATGGCACGGTGGGCCCGCATTCTTGTTCACATCACACACACACACACACACACACACACACACACACACACACACACACACCTTGAATGGGAGGGAGTATTTTCATCCCTCTCTTCCCATTCTTTCTTGAACTCATGCAAACTCAGATTTGCCTGATCTCTACCAAACTCCATCAAATATATCCTGGTCAGAAAAAGGAAGGAAGGAAGGAAGGAAGGAAGGAAGGAAGGAAGGAAGGAAGGAAGGAAGGAAGGAGAAGAAGGAGGAGGAAAAAGGGAGGAGGAGGAGAATGATGCGGAGGAGGAGGAGAAGAAAAAGAAGGAGAAGAAAGTAGGTACCTAAGATCAATGCTTCTCCAACATGAATCAACATTCACCAATCTTCTAAACCAATCTGAAACCCGTCTCAACTTAACCTATTGGCATTTGACACATCTGCTCTCTCCCTCCTCCTAGGTAAGTTTCCCGAGCATTCAACATACTCACTGCTGTCTCCCGGGACTCCCCCAACACACTGGCCATTCTTCAGTCTCTCAGATGGTTCCAACCATCTTTGAAGCTAGAATTCAGGCCTCACACACTTCTCTGTCTACATCGGCAAATCTCTTTTCATATCAAGGTCTTAAATAACCTGAAGGCTCTCAAATTTATCACCCCTAGCCCAGATCACACCAGACTTCAACATCTGTTCTGTCAATAACTCATCAGGATTCTTAAAAGTATCTTAAATGTATGATCTACTAAACCAGGCTATGTAACATTTGTCCTTTTGAATTTAACTAATATTTGTTCCCAATAAAGACGTGAGGCAGGAACCCTGGTTTAAAAACAAACAAACAAAAATCTGCTAGCTCAGCAAGGTAAGTTTATTTTCTTTTTTTTTCTTTTTCTTTTCTTTTTTTTTTTTTTTTTTTTTTGGTTTTTTCGAGACAGGGTTTCTCTGTGTAGCCCTGGCTGTCCTGGAACTCACTCTGTAGACCAGGCTGGCCTTGAACTCAGAAATCCGCCTGCCTCTGCCTCCCAAGTGCTGGGATTAAAGGCACCGCCCGGCAGTAAATTTATTTTCTTAACTATATACAAAGTATCTATTTATAAACCGGCACCTACAACTAAGCTGCTAGCTCTTTAGAAATCTTTCTGTGTCATTCCACCAAGCTAGTCTATCTTTCTCCTAAGCTCCTCCAAACTCAAGAAGGCTCCTTGGCTCTCTTCCCTAGAATCTTGTTTAACCTGTATCCTGCCAGGTTCTTCTCTGTGGATCCTACGAGCCGGAGAGAGAATCCTTATCTCTTACCAGGAACTTCTTCCAGGAAGCCCTTCAAAGCCAAAAGATCAAGCCCCAAAGAGAGCCAATTGATATTTAAAAAAAAAAAATCTCCAGCTTCTCTCTTACACTTGAGCCACATCATTTCATAGTGGAGGGCCCCAGGTCAAGTCAGTGGGGACTGAACCAGTTTACCCTAGCAGTGGGACAGCTCAAGGCCATTCCACTGGCTTTGCCTGGGATCATAGAGCAAAGACCACAGGACTCAAGCAATTTGCCTTAACACAGCAGGAACTTTCCATTCTTGAGCATTCTTATCTACCCTGGCTTTTAGAGGCACACCCAAACTGCATCTCTTCAGGACGCACCTAACTGCATCTGACGAACGCAGTATCTAACTAGGCTTTCATGTTTTACTAATAATTACGTTTCCTTTGGATCATAATCAACTATCCTACAACAAGGCTAATCTAGCTGCTCAGTCCCCACCCCACCCCCGCAGCTTCCCTCTCCTTAACTCTTGCCTTTCCGTCTTACTACCTAACCTATCACAAACCCCTGTCCATGCTGGTGTCAAAGCACGCCCAGGTTACAGCTAGCCCTCATCAAGTCTCTGGCTTCCGTAACCCCAGTGAGTGCTCCTCAGTGATTGCTCCCAGTGAGTGCTCCCAGTGATTTCTCCTCAGGTGACTTGGCCAAGCTAACCTTCTGCTCCGGCTCTCTTTGGATGCATTCTACATTCAGAAATCAGATCCAGGTCTCCCGTCTCAGCATATGGAGAATTGACCAACAGAAGGTGGTCCTGGGTAGCAGCAAGATCAGACGGATCTTCACGATTTGAGCCAAAAGAAGAGTGTATTACTAGGCTAGGACACAGGCTAGAATATCCTTAATTTACCTAAGGGTAAACCATAAGGAGGTGCATTCCTGGCTGGAGGCAGGGTCTGACTATAAAGCCCCATACATGACTCAAATAGTTTAGCCTTATCTTTGTTATGGTTTTCTGGGTGTCCTAGTTAAAATTAATATTGCTGTGACCCAAAAGTAACCTGGGAAGCAAGAGGGTTATTTGGCTTACACTTCCACAGAAGGAAGTCAGACAGGAACTCAAGCAGGGCAGGAGGCTGGAGGCAACAAAAGCTGATACAGAGGCCACAGAGCCATGCTACTTACTGGCTCTCATCATGGATTGCCCAGCCTGCTTTCTTATAGAACCCTAGAACCCAGTGCAGGAGTGGCCACACCCACAATGCACTGGGCCCTGCCAACATCAATCACTAGTTAAGAAAATGTCCTAACGCTGGAGTTTAGGGAGGCATTTTCCCAATTGAGGTCCCTTCCTTTCAGATGACTCTCGCTTGTGTCAAGTTGAGAAAATTAGCCACCAGACAGAGAGAGCGTGTAGGACAAGTCAGGTAGACAGTTCAGGAAACCATGGCAGTTACAATTAATTGATACAGCGTGGTAAGCTGTATCAATACACTACTCCAGCCACAGCCACCTAGTTTTCCTCAAAATTAACACTGGGTTTCTACCTCAGGACCTTTGCGCTTACTGTCTGTCTGTCCCTTCTGCCTGGAACATTCTTTCTCTAGATTTGCACCCAGGTCACTTCTTACAACCTGGAGATCACCGGTGTTACTTCCTCACTGGGCTATCTCAGACCACAACCTACACACTCCTCACTACCCCCAGCTGTTTAACTGGCTTCTGTTGACCTGGCACCACCCCACACCCTGTATGTGAGCCCCTTAAAGAGAGACAGTGCCTGCTGTGTCTCCGATATGTAGAATATTATTAGAACAGAGTCTGGTATACTCCATGCCTACTAGGTTCAATGTAGAGGTGGAGTGAGGGTTGGTAAAAATGTAAGTGTTGCCTTCTGGTTGTGCCTGAATTCTTTGAGAAATATGAGAAGAAACTTGAGCGTGAGGCCACATTGTGATATCGGTGGAGAAAATGCAGGGAAGGAGCGAAGAGCCTAGAAGAATTAATGATTCAGGCAAAATTGAAGTCTTGGGACTTCATCTTATCTTGGCACCAGCCTATTTTGTTGGGCAACTTTCCTCATCAGTAAGAAAGAAGGGTGGGGTATAAGAACCAAGGGGGGAGGGGCTAGAGAGATGGCTCAGTGGTTAAGAGCACTGACTGCTCTTTCAGAGGTCCTGAGTTCAATTCCCAGCAACCACATGGTGGCTCACAACCATCTGTAGTGAAATCTGATGCCCTCTTCTGGTGTGTCTGAAGACAGCTACAGTGTACTCAGATATAATAAATAAATTTAGAAATAGAATTTTTAAAAGAACCAAGTGGTGGGGAGGACTGGAGAGATGGCTCAGTGGTTAAGACCACTGACTGCACTTCCAGAGGTCCTGAGTTCAGTTCCCAGCAACCACATGGTGGCTCACAACCATCTGTAATGGGATCAGATACCCTCTTTTGACATGTAGGTGTATATGCAGGTAGAGTACTCCTATACATAAAAATAAACCTTTTTAAAATTTTTTTTAAATAAAAATTTAAAAAATAAGCAAGAGGGGGAAAATATATCAAGATTTGCCTTGGTCTTTTTTAAAAAAGAGGAAACCTAACAGGGTCGACATTTTGTTTTTGTTTCATTTTGATTTTTTGATTTTTGTTTATGTGTTTGTGTGCACATGCGGATTTGGAGCTCAGACCACATAAGTTGGTGCAGAGGCAGGAGCATCTCTGTGAGTTCAAGGATAGCCTGGTCTACAGAGTGAGTTCCAGGACTACATAGAAAAACCTTGTCTAGGGGGGAAAAGAAGAGGGGCTAAAGAGATGGATGGCTCAATGGTTAAGACCACTGACTGTTCTTCTAGAGGACCTGGGTTCAATTCCCAACAACCACATGGTGGCTCATAACTGTCTGTAACACCAATGTCTTACACCTTCACACAACATACATGCAGGCCAAACACCAATGCACATAAAATAAAAATAAATTATTTTTTAAAAAAAATAAGAATGACTCTGATTTCTGTTAGGGGTGTTAGCTAACTAAACAATAAATAGCTCTTAGAAGTCAAGTTTGCAGGCTCTGGAGAGATGGTTGAGCAGTTAAGAGCACTGTCAGCTCTTCCTAAAGAATCAGGGTTCAATTCCCAACATCTAAATGGCAGCTTCCAACAGTCTGTATCTCCACCTCTGGAGGATCTAACATCTTCACACAGACACACACGCAAGCAAAGCACCAATACATGCAATAATTAATTTTAAAAATAAAGTCATTTGGCTTAAAATGAAAATACCAATTGCCTCTCTTTTTTTTTTTTTATTCTAAGCCTGATAACGTAGATAAAATTCTGTCCTTCCTTGGGATAAAGAGTTGCCCAGCAGTCACCTAAATGAACTGCACTGGAAGAAATGTAAGAGATACTTGACATTTACCACCTGAACACGGTCTCCCTAGACTTCAGCTACACTGTGCAATGATGACTATAATAGTGGTTCTTTTACGGGACCATTAAAAAGATTACATGAGAAAACTAATACCTGCAAAGTACTTACCACCGCGTCTAGTAACGTACTTAATAAGTAGCCCGTAGAATGGGTCATTTGAATAGTAATGTAAGTTGATAGTATCATGTTGAATGAACATAACTTTCTTTACCTGATTGACTGATGGGGCTCTATAAATATTGCTATTAGATATACTTGGTTGTTCGTTTAAATAAATGCATGTTTAAATATAAATAAATAAAATTTAAAAGTAGTCAGAAAAAGAGTCTATGGAATAGAACATTCCCAGCCCGATAGGAAAACCTTCCCTAACATCTGAAAGCTGGTATGTGCCTTTTCCTCTGTCTCAGTCTTTCCAGCGCCGGGACCTATCAGATTCCAGTCCACTTCTTTCCTTGCACCACCGGCTCCAAACAGGCGTGCTTTTTCTCCACGTGGTTCTCTGTATATACCCGGTTACCTAGGAGACCCACGCCAGGCGGGGCTCTACTGACGCAACAATAGGAACAAGCCAATAGTCGTGACGTATATCAGTGACGCAAACGCGGGGTGTGGCTTGGCCGGCCCGGGCGCAATGAGGCTGCTGCCCGCTGGGTGGCGCCGATTTCCCGGGGAGGTCCTTTCTGGGCCCCCGGCGGAGGTGGGGGAGAGGCGGGCAGGCACCGAGCGAGGCCAGGGAGCCCTCTGCGTCAGCCACTGCTCGCTGCGCCGCGCCAGTACCAGCCAGGACTCATCCGCAGCTCCATGCTTGTGCCCGGTTCGACTCGTCCATCCTCCGAGAAGAGGCAGGTACGTGCCACCTGTCGCAGGTCGGGGAAAGGAAAAGCCAGGGTCAGTACCAGCTTTGAGACTCGGAAAGTAGGGTGTCCAGACAGCCTGGGCAGTCTGGACTTGAGAAATGTAGGGCGAGGGCCCGCTGTGCGGAGGGGGGAAACTCCAGCTGTGGGTGCCAGTGTGTGAGAGGGGCTGCCAGCTGACAGCTCGGGGTGCCAGGAAGAGCCATCTGTGTGCTGATCAATGTGTTCTGAGGAAACATTGTAACCGCGGGTACAGGTCTCCCCGCCCTGTGTGTTGTGTGGCCTGAGAATGACGCCTGGACCCTGACACCCCCTCTCCCCACGCGTGTGTGCAGCTACCACCCTCCCAGTTGTTAAACATTCTGGGGCTGTCTCTTGATCAGTTTTCCAAAGCTGGGGGGAAGGGGCTTAGGGGGAAGCGAGCAGTTAAGCGGAAGGGAAAATTTTTCCACCAATCGCAAATCAGAAAGAGGTAACTTTGAAATTCTCACCAATCCCAAAACAAAAGCAGCCATGCAATGTTCTCTGACATGCAACTTGCCAAGGGGAGTCCTGGTCAACTGCTTCTAGCTTTTCTGAGAGAAGAGTACTCCTAGCTCCTAACCCCAGAGCTTTTGAGAATGAAGTTGAGTTCAAGATCCTAGTAGGGGCTGCTTATCTCCCCAAACACAGCCATATAAGCACACACACACACACACACGCACACGCACACACACACATCAAACCACAAAACAAGAGACATGGAGAACTGGTGGATGGGCTGGGGTGGGGGTGTCCCCTACTCTTTGATGCTGTATATGCGTGCCGGTCTGGAATGAGGATTGGAATGAGGGCGTCCTCTAAAGTGCATCACCAGGACCCAGTCTGAGTCAGTACCTTGTGCTGAGACAGGGTGGAGGCTCCAGCCCGGGGGCCTTCCAGTCTCCAGGGAGAGCCATCAAGAAACAGAAGAATCATCTTGGGAGCAGACAGGTGCACCAAGGCCCTCCTCCCATGACCCTGCCCAGCCTGCCTTTGATACCCTGGAACCCTGAGCCCTCCAACAGGTAGACTGGAACTGCCCCTCTGGAGCCAAGCATTCTCCTGGCAACCTGGGGAAGCCATACTTGATTTTTTTTTTTTCTGAGCAAAAGGCAAAGGATCTCTAGTAGGTTTGGCCAGTCGCCTTGGGAAAGTGGCAAGATCTGTCTGATATTTCCATTTGGGGGCTGTGGTTCAGAAAACCGCAGGGCTAGTGTCTGGCATTGCAATCCCCTGACGAGGGGTAGGGCCCAAGGCCTTTTTCTTCTTGGAAGGGTTGTCTGCTACAACAGACATTAGTAGTGAGTAGCATGAACATGGCCACTAAGTTTGTCGTTTATTGAACTCTTGTTATGTTCGAGGAAGCTTAAAACTAATATTTTATCCTCTTCGTTGTGAGACACAATCATGCCTGTTAGTGTTCATGGTTCTTGTTTGTTTATTTGTGTTGGTTTGTGTTTTTTGAGACAGAGTTTTTTTTGTGTATCCTGGCTATCTGCTTTGTAGACCAGGCTGTCCTTGAACTCAAGAGATCTGCTTGCTTCTACCTCCTAAGTGCTGGGGATAAAAGGCATGTGCCGCCATGCTAGGTCTGTTATTCATGGTTTACAAACTACATAGCTAAGATTCAGAGACTTACGTATCCTCACAAGCTACCTTAGATCCAATAAGGGGAAGAGTAAGAGTTGAGGCCTAGACCTAGAAGTCCACCGTAAAAAACAGTAGTGGACTGAAACCCAAGTGCTGGTCCACCACCCCTCTCTGTCCATGTCCATAGGGAATAGCTAGGTCTTCCCTATCTTAAAATTCCAGCAGCTGGGTTAGCAGTTTTGCCTCTTCCTGTTTGTTCAACCTGTGACTGACAGCACTAGAGAATCCACCTTCTTCATGTCTGAGACTCAAATTCATCCCCAGCCCTCTGCTCTGTTCCCCTCGATCCTTCTTGTTACTTCCAAATATCCCCTCCCAGGATTCTAGCTCACTCTCAGCTTTCACCCAGTCACTGGGCATCGAGTAGAAGGTGGGCTCGTCACTGCCCCTTTAATTCTCCTGGGGCTTGGAATGCAAGCGAGTTGCCATCTCCGAGTGAGGTCAGATAAGATACTATATATATCTAGCTAGCGTAACCTGAGCTCCGGATTACCCGGCCCCAGTCAGACTCCAGCTCCTGGACTCTATTCGACAGTCTTTTCCCTGTGGGGAAAGAAGCCCCCAGGTCCCATCCAGTGCCCCCGGACTCCCGGACACAGGTCAGTAGCTCTCCCTTTGGTGTCTGAGCTTCAAGGACAGCTAAGTAAGCCCTCAGTGAGTTTGGGGGAGCATTTGAGAAGCCACCCACTGAACCTGGTGAGTGTTGTAACCTAACCCTCCTCAAGATATGGGGACAGAAGACAACTGAAGCCTTAAAGGTGGAGAGTGAGGACTCTCCAGAGCAGGGGGCACTAGGAGGGGTACTTGGACATAGGGGGTGGAAAAGAAAATTGCGAGATACCTTCTGCTTCTAGGAAGCCTGTTTCTTTGCCTTTTCTTGGACTTGTAGAGATATCCATCTTTCCCAACCCCAAATTGAAAACACACCCTGTAGTGAGCCCTCCTGGACCACTCACTTCTTCACAAGCCAGGATGCTTGTCGTAATCTCTTTCATCTGTGATCTTTTCACCTTTCCTCCTCCTCATCTCCCGTCCCCTCCCAAGTTTTGGGTACCTCCTAAACTCAAGAGAAATGGAAACCTGAACAAATTTTTTATAGGACACCCCCCCCCAAAGGTAAGAGGACTCTGTGATATAAGTGAGTGGGTTGCTGTTAACCAGCCTCTGGTAGAGAGGGGTGCTAGCACCAGGTCAGAGAGTCAGGTTCAGGACTCAAGAGGCCTGAGAGGAGCCAATGGTATAACACATAAATGAATACCTCCTGCCATTTTCTCCACATCTGCCAGGGTGGACACTTGTGACCAGAGAGTGTAGCAAGGGATCCAAGCAGCCAGGAGGCAGGGTCATAGGTGTGACAGGGTGTCCCCTCTCACCTCTCTTACTCCTCGGGTCAGCACATTCTGATACAGTTAGCAAGCAGCTTTGGGAAGCTCTGAGGTCACCATTGTGGACATTCCCAAGCACCGAGTGAGACCGACTGGGACTCCCCGCTGCCCTGCCCTGAACTTCTGGGTAGGAGGAAAGGGACTTAAGCACTGTTTTGGGTGTGTCCATGAAGTGTCTTGTGGGGGAGAGGAGGTAAGTGTGGGGGCAGTGACAAAGCCACAGAGGTGGCTGGGCCTTTGCCTCAGAAAGATGAGCAGCACACCCAGACAGAAAGGAGCGTGGAATCTGCTAAGATGTGGTGTATCACCGGTCCTCTGCCTCCAGGGCCAGGAGTGCCTGGGATTCTTGAGGCTTACGTCCCTCCTCTAGCTGGGCAGGTTAGGGAGCCCTTCACGTGAGCTACAGGAAATGACAGTGACTGATGACAGTGACTTGATGATGCTAGGTGGTTGGCAGCCTCAAGGGAACAGGGTGCATTGGTTCCCCTGACTCACCTAGTGTGAGTACCTTGGGGAGTGGGCTGAACAGCAGCCGGGAGGAGGCAGCTCAGGGATATGTCCACCGCTTGGTTGGGGCCCAGGAGCCCGTGCTGGGGTAGATGCCAGTACCAGTGGACACACAGAGCTTGGCAGAACAGATGAAATGGAGGCCTTCCTCACCATCTCCCAGTTGATCGGCACTGTGCTGCAGCTCAGGTTACACCGGGCTTCGCTTTCATTCACTTACAGTGGAAAATCCAGGGGCTGCTCCTGCAAGCAGTCTTTTCTCCTAGCTGGATAAATGGACATTTGCATCCTGAAGGGGTCCTCCCTTCACTCCACGGGCCCGTGGTCCTGCTTTGGGGACAGGGGATGGCTTCAGAGTAGCCGCAGTGGACAGAGTTCAGTCCCATCCAGCACCGGCACTACAGCAGCCTGAGCATGGGAGAGGATCCACATTTACTCGCAGAAAGAACTGTTTCTTAGCTGCAGGTAGACATACTGATAGCATGACTGCTTAAAGCTGCCACCGGGAGGACTGAGTTAGTGCCTATAGCCCAAGTCGGTGCAGTTTTAAATGTTAAGACCTGTTAAGAGCCGGGTGGTGGTGGCACACACCTTTAATCCCAGCACTTGGGAGGCAGAGGCAGGCGGATTTCTGAGTTTGAGAGTTCGAGGCTAGCCTGGTCTACAGAGTGAGTTCCAGGACAGCCAGGGCTACACAGAGAAATCCTGTCTCGAAAAACCAAACCAAAAAAAAAAAAAAAAGACCTGTTAAGATCTGAAATATAAACAATAAAACTTTACTTGGAAGTTTTACTATTAGGCTACTTGGGACATGAGACAAGACAGAAACTTTGAGGTCAGCCTGAGCTATAAAGTAAGACTTGTCCAAAAAAAAAAAAAACCAAAAACAAACAAAAACAACAAAAAAAAAACTATTTAAATTTCTTGTACATTTAGAAATACGGATACCTTTTCATTTTCATTTAATGCAAACAATATAACCTTCACAGTTATGTTTGTAAGACTGAGAATATATGTGTCTAAAAAAGTTCACACTTGCATCTGCCCTGAGATTTTCAGGGCTCTACATTTGAGGACACAGCAGCCAGGAAGGCCAGAAAGGCATGCAGGATGAGGCTGTCCAGCAGACAAAGTCAAAAGCTGCATTCAAGGTCCTCGTTGAGTTCTATGCCTTGTCTGTAGGTGTGTGAGACCAGTTGGCTGGGAGCCACAGCTGCATGGCTCCAGTGTCCCCACAGGAAGCCAAGTGCATCTGTGCCACCATGCCAGTTTCTGAGGGAAACTTTGCAAAAGGATGGAGGCTCTCAGTGAGAAGGGAGACATCCACATCTCTGTGAAAATGGCATAAGTAGGAACTGCCGCCCGTTGTCCAAGGTGGCAGGCACCCGGGGAGGTGCAGCCAGCAGCCACATGCCTAAACTTGCCAGGTCGGGAAAAACAATGAGAGGAACCAGGCAGCAGGGGCCCCACACTGGACAGGGAGGAGTGTGGGGGATCCCAGCCAATAGGCTGGCCTCCCACTGCCCCATGAAAGAACCATTCAGTCCCAGCCGTTCCTGTGGCAACAGAGAGACTCAAAGCCATGTGAGTGCTGCCCTTCCTGTCCCTGTCTTGCGCAGCAAGGCCACAGGCAGATTCCCTAACCGAAGCTCCCGCCCATGGTGCATTGAGTAGCCTCCAGGGACAGCAGGACCAGGTAATGCCAAGAGATACTAACGTAAACTGCCTCCTTGCCTACAAGGTGCTGGAACTTTTCACCAACAAAAAGTAGGGCTTAGTAAAGGGGGAGAGATGTGTGCAAGGTTTCAGCTCCAAAAAGAAACCCTCTCCTACCCTGGGAACTGTGAGGTAGGCATCAGAGCTGCCAGTTTCCAGGGGCTGTGATAGAGCAACTGGTGAAACTATTGGGACAGGAGAGACTTGGTGGATGCCTGCCAGGTTGGAGGAGACCAGAGAGCAGGGACTGGGGAACTCTCCCCAGGGATCTATGAGCTAGAAGATGGGGCTCCAGGTTCAGGCCTTTAAATGCCAGTGCTGTCTGTCCCTGTGGCTGTATCTTGTCTGGCCTGGGCACTTGTGCGTCATCCTTGGGGCTAAGAGAGGTCACAGGCTTGAGGCAGTGCCCACAGAATACCAATTCCCTAGGAGCCTCCGTCTGGGAGAAGGGAGGGAGGGCTGTGGGGAGGAGCCATGAGCTCATACGCGGAGGATGGGGACAATCTGATTGGCTGCCGAGTGTCCCAGAGCCCAACTCCCAAGGCCTGGAGTCTCTTTGACTTTGCATTATTGATGACATTCTCCAAAGTGAAACAGAACAGGACAGGTCCCCTGCCCCCACCCCTAGGCCTCTGTGCCCCCTCCACCACCACCACCACCACCACCACCACCACCACCCAGTGATTTCCCCCTATCTTTACTTCAGACCCTCACCTAGTTATCATCTCCCAGAGCAGACCGAAGTTCTATGGGAGGAGGGAACATAGTGGACAAAGAAGTGTCCACACAGGGTGTTGGGGTCCCCTGAGCCAGGCAAGGAAGACAGTCAGATGGACAGCCTTTCTGGTACCAGCCAGGACTAAAAACTACCAGAGGTCTCTGGCACAGTTAAGGAATTCCGTTCCATGGCTGCCTCCTCCCCTTCCACTTCTGCCTTTATCAGCGGCTTGAGTTCCTACGACCTTCTGCTAAGCTCCCAGCATTTGGGGCTTGGCACAAACTCCTGCCTGCCCTAGTGAGCTGGGCTGCCAGCCTAGGCAAGCTGTGAGCTGCTTGAACCAGTGTCTGCTAAATGGCTAGATGTCTACCCACTACCCACTTAACTCTCTGGGGGTGGCAGGGGGAAGCCTGGCGCCTGGGCTGAGGTCGAGCCGGCCAGGCCAGGGGATGGCCAGCCCTGCTATTATTACAGGTTACAAAGGGAGGAACTGGGCTGCCTGGCTGGGCTAACTAGGAGAGAAGATAATAGCTGGTCATTGTTAAGCGCTTTCCCGTGTTATTATCCCTCAGTCCTCATAACAACCCCACGAGATAGGAATCCTGATTGTTACCCTCGTTTACATGGGAGGAAATCGGGGCTCAAAGAGGTTCAACAACTAGTGGAACTGCTCAACTAGTCTGTCATGGAGGAAGTCAAAACCAGCCCTGGGGCTAGTGAGATGAATCGGCAAGTAAAAACACTTGCCACCAATCCTGATGACCAACCGGCCAACCCCCATGCATGCATGGTGGCAAGACAGAGAGCTGACTCCTACCAGTTGTCCTCTGAGTTTCATATATGTGGCGTGCGTGCGTGCGTGCGTGTGTATGTGCGCGCATGCATGCAGGGTGGGGGGAGGGAGAGGGAGGAGAGAGATTTAAAAATCTTATGCTACTTTTGAGACTACTGGATAGTTCTCCCTCCCCCTATACCACCCTGAGCCCCGCCCCCCCACACACTTAAAGGTCCCTGAAGAAGGGGTCCTCCATGTCCCTTTCTCCAGAGCACCTTCTCCCCTCTTGCCACATGGTGGAGGGGTTCTAGGAGGCTCCAGAACTGCCTAACTCTGATGAGGAATGGTAAAAACAAGGCTGGTGGGAAAAGGTGCTGGGCCACGACATGGGTTCCAATCCTGACTCTCCCTAGCATGTGAATTTGGGCAAGCAAGCATCACTGCTTGTGTCTGTACAATGGGTTAAAAAATACATGGCCTTTAGGGCTGTCCAACCTCTACATTCAGTGATCAATCTACAAAACCCTGAAGTCTGGGAATGTCTGCAGTACAGGATGTTGACTCTAGGGGACGCCTCTTGCACAAGTCAAGTAACTCCGGGATCAGTTTGGCACCTGCACTGTTTCTGAAACCTCCTAGGAGGCCATAGGTTCCTAAGATCCACTTAGAAGACAAAGCCAAAATCCAAGAAGAGAATAAATAGGTTTTACCTTACCAGCATCCCCAGTGTGGTCCCCTGTGTGACCGAGGAAGAGTACTCAGGGAGGTCTGGAAATCAGGGCCCAGCCCCTCTGCTAGACGTTCCCTCCCACCTCCCACCATCACTTCCTTTCCTGAGGCCCCCCTTTTCCTCACGGTCTTCCAGACATTTCCAGGGGGGAGGCTTTTATACCTGAAGGTAGTACTGCTTGCCAAAGGTAAGGAAGCAGTTAGAACTCAAAATACTCATTGTCCCCCAGTCTATGCACGGAGGGTGGTAGGACCCCACCCCCACCCTTCCCCCAGCCCTTTCCAGCTCTAAAGTTCCTGCCAAGACTTACAAGAAGAGCCACATGAGATTCAGCTGGAGTCTCTGGCATAGAAGGCTGGAGAACTGGAGAGCCTGGGTCTTTTGCTAGTTTTTCTTGTGGGTACATGGTACATACCTGTTTGCATGTGTGTTTCTCAGAAGCTAGCCAGCCTATTACAGACAGGCCCCAAGTGTTGAGCCTTAAGGTCCTGGCCCTCCTGACATAAAGAACAAGCACAGAGTGGGCCTGGTGCTTTGCAAGGCCCTTGACAACTGCTTTCCTTGTCTTTCAGCCCATGAGGCTCCCAGTACCCACTGAGTACCACCCTGAAGGATGTCCCAGCTCTCCTCCACCCTGAAGCGCTATACAGAATCGTCCCGCTACACAGATGCCCCTTATGCCAAATCGGGCTATGGCACCTACACCCCTTCTTCCTATGGGGCCAACCTGGCCGCCTCCTTCCTGGAGAAGGAAAAACTTGGTTTCAAGCCGGTTTCCCCCACCAGCTTCCTCCCGCGGCCCCGCACCTATGGCCCCTCCTCCATCCTGGACTGTGACAGGGGCCGCCCCCTGCTGAGACCTGACATCATTGGGGGTAGTAAGCGGTCTGAGAGCCAGACTCGTGGCAATGAAAGGCCCTCGGGCAGTGGACTCAACGGAGGCAGTGGATTCTCTTACGGAGTGACCAGCAACTCCCTCGGCTACCTGCCCATGAATGCCAGAGACCAGGGCGTGACCCTGAGCCAGAAGAAATCGAACAGCCAATCAGACCTGGCCCGAGATTTCTCCAGCCTGCGGACCTCAGATAGCTACCGGACTTCAGATGGCTACCGGACCTCAGACAGCTTTAGGATAGACCCCGGAAACCTGGGTCGCAGCCCCATGCTGGCCCGCACACGTAAGGAGCTCTGTGCCCTGCAGGGCCTCTACCAAGCAGCCAGCCGTTCTGAGTACCTAACAGACTATCTGGACAACTATGGTCGCAAGAGCAGTGCACCACAGGTGCTCACGCAAGCCCCTCCCTCCCGAGTCCCTGAAGTCCTCAGTCCCACCTACCGACCAAGTGGCCGCTACACCTTGTGGGACAAGAGCAAGGGCCAGGCCTCTGGGCCCAGCCGCTCCAGTTCTCCAGGGCGAGACACCATGGTGAGTTAACTCCTGGGGCTCCAGTGAGGGACTGGGGAGACAGCCAGTGTTACAAAAAGCCAGGCTAGGAACAGAACTCCCAACCTGACTGACGGCTGATGGTGGACACGCCATCTTCCACGATTGGTGGTTCAGACCCACTGGGAAGGGCTGTCCCATGCTCCAAAGACCTACACATTTGGGAATGGCCCAAAGATGCTCTAGAATGTTCAGACACCCCTGTCTGCTTTGTTCTTCTCACTCTGGGTTCTCCCATCCAAAATGTTGGGGTCCTCCCCTGTGGGCTCTGGTCCATCCAGGGCTGGATGGCACAGTAGAAGTGATCAGCATGTTACTTGTATGAAGAGAGCCATCCTCCCACCCCATCCCTGCTCTGGATGGTTCTCTTCCTGACCAGGCATGAGGAATTAGGAGTAGCAGGACTCTTCCTCTGATGCCGGCAGGCTTAGTTAGATTCAGGGTATCTGGATAGTAGGGTTGTCTCTTTGGAGAAAATAGTGTAGAATCGTTTGTCTAGAGATAGGGATGATCTAATTCCACAGTGCTCCAGCTTGCCTGGGCTGGAATGACGGGAGAGGCTCTGTTGGAGATTAACCAAGGGCTGGCATGGTCTCCCTCAGATCTAATCCCTGAACACGCCTCCCCTGGGGCTGTGACTTCTTTCCTCCTCTCCTGTAGTTATCGGTGTGTCCAATAGGTGGCGAGCTCTCAGAGATTTAAAGTGATCGTATCTCTACCTCCCTCGAGTGTGCCTCTGGCAACTCGGAGCTCAGCTGACCTGCTGATTGCATGGATGGATGGATGGATGAATAGACTGGGGTGGGGGTGGGGGTGGGGTGGTGGACTGATGGGCAGAAGAATACCTAGGTAGGCAAGCGGGTGGATAAGAGGATTGGATGCTGTGTTCTCCGTTTCCTTATACCCCCTCCCCCCTTATAGAGCTTATGTCCTTTGTAAAGGAGAACTATGTCACAGCAAGAAATAGTACTTCAGAGAGCTTGTTCAGGACTAGGGACCGTAGCTGGGTCATAGGCTAAAGTGTGTCATGACAAAGTGCCTTGGGACAACTTGGGACAGTGACAATGGATCACTTAAAGTGTTTTGGCCTTGCTAGGCCACCTGGGAAGTACCATGGAAGAGATAAAAACTACATCTCACGGGACATTCAGACTTTAGCCGTCAGGGTTGGCTACAGGCACAGGACGCTGTAGGGTCCATTCGGGACATGTCCAGCATTGTTCACAGAGGTGACAGGCAATGAAAAGGCTCCTCTCCTCTCGGTGGAGGGAGCCTCTGCTGGCTCTTCCTTTGCTCAGAAGAAAGGAACTCTTTTTGTATATGCAGGCTTCTCTGTGGGATTCCCCAGGCCTTTGGCAGTAGAATCACCTATGGGCTTAGCAGTTCGCCAAGGCCCTCTGAAGCAAATGCTCTCAGGACGGTGCCTTAAAATCTACCCTGTTACAGGCTTTTCAGGTTTTCTAAGCCTTCTGGGCCAAAGGCTACATACACTCCAGACTCCCAACAGCTGCTCTTATCTGTCATCTTCCTTGCAGCTGGCTACTTAACGACTCTTCCTGGAGTCTTCTGCCCCCTTTCCTTTCATTTCTCCTGGGGACACCTGGCCCTACCCCAGCCCAGGGCCGTGAGAGAGTTGTTTTCAGAAAGGTAACAAATACCCTGAGCAAACTCAGTCACTGGAACCTGCATCCCTCCCGTCTAGAAGCAAGGCACACAAGGCACAATGCCATTAGATGGTCAAGAGTACCCTAAAGCCAAGCTAGTATTTCATCCTGAGCTCTGCTCGGTACAATACCACCAACCAGGACAGACCTCTACGGTCTCACTGCCTGAAGACGGTCACTTAACCTCAGCCCCCTTATCCTCGCTTCCCAGGGTTGATTGTATCCTAAGGAAGTGAGAGCAACTTTTTGGGGAGCCTTGAAATCTGCCCATCACAAGTTCTCAGTAAGCTCTGCTCTCCCAGGATGGCTTCTTTCAAAAAGCAGCATGGCTTCTTCTCACAGTGCTGTTTTCTAGTACTCTACACCACACGCCACCGCTGTGCACTGAGAACTCGGCGCCACACACCAGGCTTTCTCTAGCGGTTTCCTTAACTCCTAAGTCTGTTTGCTCTTCTGTAAAATGAAAGCGCTCATAATTTCTACTTCATAAATTACTGGGAAAGAGCCTGACACACAGTAGGTGCCCCGTAAAGGTCAGGCATCTTTGCTCCTAGCTTTAGGAAACAAGAGAAGTGTAAGCCTTCAGCTCACTTCAGGAAACCCATGCTCACAAGATTACAACAGGAGGCAGGCCTGGATGTTTGTGTCTTCAACGGGTAGGGAAGGGAGAGGCCATCTGAGGCCGAGACAGCCTGTGACCTCTGAGAGGCACCGTTTGACCCTTTAACTTTGGATACCTCTCAGCTCAGATGGATTTCCTCCCCCATAAAAGTGAACAGTGGCACCTGCCCTGCCCTCCTCACAGGGTTGCCACGAGGCTCAAACCAAGCAATGAAGGTGGAGGGCATCTCCTGCCAATAAAACAGTAACGGCCGACCTGAGCTTGGAGCTTCCCAGGTTCCACTAAGCACGAGTAATGGAGGCACCACTGACATGCTAGTGGGTGAAGGTGCATCTCAGCCCTGGGGCTCTGAGGGTCTCCCCCTGAGGCCCTGCTTTCACTGACAATGCAGGATGATGAGGGGCCACCGAGAAGTTGTTCTCTCCCACTGAGGATTGCAAGCTAGCCCAGGTGGCTCAGGCCTGCAGAGAGCCTGGAGCCAGAGAGAGAGAGAGAGAGCACCAACCCAGTCAGCTCCCCCTAGCCCCGCCTCTCCTGTTCCTGGGGCCTATGGAAGGACAAGCTGTTCCCACTGAGCACTGCCAGGCCTGTGCTTTAACCCTGCAATCCCTCCTAATCTTCCTATGATCCACCCCCCCACACCCCCCAGCCTGCTCCCTGGTCAGCCCTGGCATGCTGCCTGCTGGCCTCAGGCCTTACACTTGCCCCTCCCAGGCCTCACCTCCTCTCCCCAAGAAGAGCCACGGGTTGGGCCCAGGGCCCTTCCAAGCATAGTCAGCAGGCTAGGAACCTGCCTCTTCCACACAAGAGGCAGGGACTGAGGTCCCAGGTCTGGCCTAAGCTGTTCAGTGCCACACACACAATCTTATTCGCCCTTCCTCTCTGCTGGGGGAGGGAACTGTTTCTAGAAGTGATGGAATCTGAGTCTCTGGGTCCTGTCTGCCCCTGGGGTTGCTGACTCATTCTCTGAAGCCTTGGGTTCCAGCTGTTCGGTGACAGGGAGATTATATAAGTCAGGGTCACGTGATCTTCCTCTCGGGTGGGACTCTGGACTTGAACAAGTGGAGGATGGCAGAAACTGCCCAAGAGCTCCAGGACAAAAAGCAGACCTTCATCTCCTGTCCCCTGCCTTCTCACTTTGTTGACTCAGCCACACTGGACTGCACCTCTTCTGTCTTATTTGTCCCGATTGGCAACCTGAGACCCTGGGGCCCATCCTTACCTGGCCCACCCCAGCCAGGCTCAACCACTCCCAGGAGGCCAAACTTCCTGAGGGCTCCAGTCTGTGCTAAAGGCACTCAGAAGAAAGATAAAGTTAAGAATCCCCAGAACAAACCCTAGTTACCAAGGAGGAAGAGAGAGGATTTGGCCATGGTTATTAGAATCACTGCGATGCTAATGTCTTTGTCACATTAAGACGCGCTATGGGGCAGTGACCTGGCAGCTGCCCTTGTCATTACTGTCCAGTTCCATTTCTCAATTGATGTCCAGAACCCTCCATCCATCCTGTCTTTCCTTCAGCCACCCACACACACACACCCCCACACACACTCCAGGATATCATTTTAAATTAATATGGTGAGGGGTGGGGCAAAACAACCCAAGTTAATCCAAGCCTAGCAAAATGTTCCCTGCCCCCGGGGGACCCGCTCCACTGACCATCAGCCTCAGAAACAAACATCGTGTTCAGAGCTCAGAGCTGCACACGTGGTCCCTTGTCCCCTCTTACCTCAATGGATACATAAAACTAGCACCCGAGACAGAGCTATAAGAAACAGAAGGAAGTGTGTGGGCTTCTAGAATATGACTGGTTCAGGCCAGATTTCCTGGGGCTTGAAAGAGCACAGAACATTTGACCTGTGGGGAATCTAATTCCTACAAGGAAATAGTTTCCTACCGCTGATAAGAAGGGTAAATCGACTTTCCTCAGCAAAGTACACCATGGGCTGGAAGCCCACAAAACCTTCCCAAAAAACTCAGAGCCCCTGCCTTTTCAGGCCTCAGTCTTGCCAGCAGATAGACATTTACTAGGCTCTGGGCCGTTGGCCTTGAGACATCTTCCTGAACCCAAGCAGAATCACTAAACCCTGGACAAAGCTGCCCACCGGACTCTGAGAACAGCAGGATAGTTTCAGTCCGTGTCCTTGTAGAATGAACCCCGACTGAGGTAAAGAAAATGACCTGTCCTACACCAGAGGCAGGAAATAGCTCAGAGAAACAGTGCTTCGGGCTGCAAAGACTCAACCTAGCCCACATGGCTCTGTATATTTCAGACTTAAGTCGTGGAACCGCAGCCAGATTCAGACCCCAAAGGACTATCTCCTTTTTTTACGGAGCCCTTTAGGAAATGGCTCCGAAGAGAAAGGGTCTCACAGGAATTTGGCTAGTTGAGAAATAAGCCATAGATCTTCCTTGGCTGCATTTAGCAGCTGTCGGACCTGCTGGACAAGACTGGACGCTGTGTGAATCTGTTTCCCTCACCCTAGATTTCTCAAAATACACCCATGCAACAGCTTTCCCCATCTGTCCCTCCCCGCTACCAGAAACACCCACACCTCCCCGGCAACCTCCTGCATCCCAGGAAAGGGAGAGCATGCTGGTGCAGCACCAAGATGGAAGTGCACATGTAATTAAGTCTAAGTCATGGGGACAGAGGCCATGCTACAGTGGGTGAGCATCTCTTGGACAGCACCCCCACCCACAGCACACTTGCTTGGCATGTAAAACGAGACACGCCCCTTCCCCTTGAGGACAATTGCAACTTCCAAGATTCCCAGCAGAGCTTGGTCTGGCCCTCTTCACTGGTTCCTCATTAAAGGAACCTCCAACCCTGCCCTAGAGGAGGGTCCAGGGTGCTGGAGCAACCAAGACAAGGCACACACCATCTGAGACCATTTGCAAGTTTTACAGCTATAAAACAAAGATAAACGTATTCGGATAAATTAACAGCGTGCAAATTGAGGGGATGAAGTAATGGGTGTTTAGAACTGGGTGGAATTAATTAGGGAAGGCTTTATAGAAGGCTTAGAGTTGCTGTTTTGTTTGTTGTAGCTCTGGGGTTCAAGTTCAAGGCCTAACTCTTCCACTTAACTGTGTCCCCCCCAAACCCAATCAGAGGTTGATTTGGTCTGGCTTTTATGGTCCAAGAGATCAAGCCGGGAGCGTCCATCTCCTCTGGGAACTGGTCTGTGTTTTTTAAGACAGGTTCTTATGTAACCCAGCCTGGCTTCAAATTTACAGACCTCCTGCACTCCGTCTGCCTCTCAAATGCTGGGAATATAAGTGTTCACCACCACATCTGGCAAAACTTGAGTTTTGAATAGAATTTACAAGTAGACAGAAAAACAAAAAGGAAGAACACCCTAGAATTTCCTAGTACCTGTTTTAAAAGTGTGAATTTGGCTATGAGACAAGTCTGGGTTCAGTGCCTTGCAGTCACTTATCAGTTTTGAGATCCTGACAGAACGCTGATCCCTCTAGCACATAAAATCCCTCACCTAGAAATGAGAAGCAATAGTTAAAGCTTCCTGGTGTGCTTACGGAAATTAACCAGTATAGTATAGTATATATAAAGCTCATAGCCCAGTGCTTGGTTTTTTAAGGGCTTAATGGTGTGTGTGTTCGGCCTTAACCTGGGCTAGCCTTGTATAGCTATGTAGCTAAGGATGCCCTTGAGGTTCCCATTTCACAGGATTACATATATGTAAGTTTATGTAATGCTGGGGACTGAATCTAGAGGGCTCTGTGCATGCTGGACAAACACTTTACCAACTGAACTGCATCCAGCATGCATCTCTTCATTACATTCATTGACGCATTGTGTGTGGCCACACTCTTGTCTCAGCCCAGTAACTTGCCAAATTCATTTCTGTCCTTTCACCAATTGGAACCGAGGGTTCCAGCTCAGATTGTTAGGCTTGGTGGCAATCACCTATACCAGATAAGTCGTCTAACCAGCCCTCACGTGTTTTCTTAAATGTTTTCTGCTAACCTGTGTAATTATATACAATAATGGATCCATTATGACATCCTTATACATGCATGTAATGTGTTTTGACCATCCTCCCCCCAGGTACCCCTCTTTTATCTGGCATTCATTTCTGTTACTTCCCTTCTTCCTCCCCCCACCCCCTTTTGGTGACCCCGAGTCTCCTTAGAGCTGCTTACAGGAACAGGGATAAGAGGTTATTTATAGGAGTATGAGTGCCGTCAGCTGCTAGCTACACTGTTTGGAGGAAAGAGTTAAGATAGGGTCCTACTGTGCAGTCCAGGCTAGCCTCAAACTAGCAATCCTCCTGCCTCAGCCTTCTGACTTCTGAATGCTAGGATCACAGGGCAACATGCTCAGCTAAGTCTGTTTTCTCTCTCTCTCTCTCTCTCTCTCTCTCTCTCTCTCTCTCTCTCTCTCTCTTTCTTCCTCTTTTGTTTTTGTTTTCAGTTGGTTAGTTGGTTTGCTGGTTGGCTGGTTTTTTCAAGACAGAATTTCTCTGCGTAGCTCTGGCTGTCCTGAAACTCTTGAGACCAGGCTGCCCTTGTATTCAGAGATCCACCTGCCTCTGCCTCCTTAGCGCTGGATTAAAGGCGTGTGCCCATGTGCCACCACTATCACCAACAGCCTACTTCTGTCTCTTATGTCTCAGCATTCAGGGGGCAAAAGGCAGGAGGATCTCCATGGAGCTACATAGCAAGTTCCTGGCCAGTCAGGGGTACATAGTTAGACCCCGTCTTCAAATAAAATTATTGTATTTGTTTACTTTGTAAAGTGTAGAGGTCAGAGGACAACTCGTGTGAATAGGGTCTCTTCTTTAACCATGTGAGTCCAGGGGAACAAACTCAGGTAGTCAGTCTTGGAGGCAAGTATGTTTGCCTACTGTTATGTCTGTCCAGCTCTAGTCCCGTTTCTTAAGAACAGAACAGGAAAAAAAAAAAAAAGTTACAAAAAAGCCGGGCGGTGGTGGCGCACGCCTTTAATCCCAGCACTTGGGAGGCGGATCTCTGAGTTCGAGGCCAGCCTGGTCTACAGAGTGAGTTCCAGGACAGCCAGGGCTACACAGAGAAACCCTGTCTCGAAAAACCAAAAAAAAAAAAAAAAAAAAGAACAGAACAGGAGCAAGGTAGTTGGTGCCAGGGATCAGAGAGACACGAGGAGAATGATAATGGAAAGAGGCTATGGATAGACAGCTTTACAGCCTCCTGGACCACGTGCAAGACGCTCTCACAGCAGTGCGGTGATCAAATGCAAGTCTTGATGCGCCGAGTGTGGGACCTGCCACTGGGAAAAGGGTGTTGCTACAAAGACGGAAGCTTGGAGAAAAGGGCCGTTGCAGTGCGTCCAGGGGCCAGGTTGGGTCAAAGTCTGAAGATCACGCCTCCAACCATGACAGCCCTCATTGCCCAGTGGCTCCTGCTCCCTCCTCCTCCCGCCTCCATTGCTGAGGACAGGATGGTGAGAGACGGTCCCGTACTCTTCCACCTATTTGCACCAAATCCCTCTTTTGTGGGCGGTCTAGGGTACAACCCACACATGCATCTCGGACACACTCTCCATGTGGCTGTGGTCGTGTGTGCGGTACGCGTGTACATGTGGAGATGAGAGCATGCCAGGAGGAACAGAAGCAGCCCACAGATGAGTAACAGTGCACACGGCTGCCTCTCCGAGTATTTTTAAACGCTAAAAATACTGTCTAAAAATAGCCTGCAAGCTCCAAACAAGATACTTTCTCTCCGCAGATTCCTGCGCTTCCCTGTTAGGTGAGGGGGCGGAGCATCAAAAACAAACCCCTCTCCCTAGACCCCCCCCCGACTTTAATCATTGCCCACGTGGGGGCCAGAGACCACCCACTCACAAGACCACCCCCAACGTTCAAGACGAGCGTCTTCCTCCCATCCTCTTATAAAAAGTTGAATGTGCGAATCTAGACAAGATGGATTTGGGTAATTGGTTAGGAGGACCCAGAAATGGTTCTTTCCTGGAGCCAAAAGGGCCATTGACCTATTGTACCCGATAAAACGAGCACCGCCTCCCTTGATAAAGGGCTCGGCCAGGTCTAGAGGAGGAGCGAAGCTTAGCCCCGGAGGCGGCTATTCTTTTCTAGGAAATCTTTTCTAGCCAGGGCTCCACGACCCCTGCAGACCGTGAGAATGCTGGCCGTCACGAAGACAGGGGTCCCCCGCATGCTAGACTAAAGTGTGTGTGCCTGTGCATTTTGCCCTGAAAAAATTAATTAGCTGTCCCTAGGGTCTCAAAAGGGTCCACCACCCCAAGTCTACAATTGCCTGCTGCCCGGGCGGAGGCTCTCCAGGCTGACTGGACACTTGATCTTAAGGTGAGCGTCTCCCAAGGACCCCAAAGATTGATTGTGGAGTCCAACCCCCCCGGGCCCGCCAGTGACAGCGTGTCCTCGCTTTGCCCCAGTTAGGGTTCCCGAGTCTCTGTGGCCCCAGGGTCATCGGCTTTGGGCGGGCCCTGCGACCTCGCCGGCGTCCGCGTGCCGGCTCCCGGGGCGGGGCGAAGGCGGGGCGGGGCGTGGTCCCGGTCCGGCCCCGCCCCGCCCCCGGCGCTGACGTCGCCAAGCTGGAAGCTCGGCGGGTCAGCCAGTCCGCCGGAGCGCGAGCGCCGGGCCCGGTCGGTTGGCTGCGCGCGGTGGAGAGGTTGAGGCGGAGGAGCGCGCGCTTGGGCCCCGCAGTAGCGGTTACTGCCCCACGTCGCCGACGGGGTCCTGCGGGATCTCCTCCAGCTTCGGTGTCCGGGTTGTAGCAAGGCACGGGGACTCCCCGTAACCCCTTGGCCAGCCGCGTTGGGTTTGGGGCATAGCCCACCACCCGCTCCGCAGCATGCGTACCTCCTACACCGTGACCCTGCCCGAAGAGCCCCCCGCCGCCCCCTTTCCCGCTCTCGCCAAGGAGCTGCGACCGCGCTCCCCTCTGTCCCCGTCCCTGCTGCTCTCCACCTTCGTGGGGCTTCTGCTCAACAAAGCCAAGGTACGCGGGCCCTGTTGTAGGACCTCCCACGCTGAAGGTCTGGGGTCCTGCTTGCTCCCGGGATCAACCCCAGTCTACCACAAGTCTCTGAATCCCCGGGATGTTCCTTGCCAGCTTTTTCCTCTCTTTTCCAAGGGTCTCCTGGCAAGGGATGCCCCCTTCCCTAGAGATAGCAGGCTTCCTGCAGACCCCTCCCCTGTTGATATCCAAGCCCCTAAGGTCCCTCACCCCCTTCCCTGGGTGATACGGGCACCTGGTGGCTCTTGGCCTCTTAATCCCAGTCACCTATATCAAGACAGGTGCAGGCTAGAGTAACCTTGACTAGGGCTGGTGTGTGACTAGAGGGAACAGGCAACACGCTGGACTCGGGGGTGACTCTTCCAAGACCAAACTCCCAACAAGGAAGGTGGATCAAAGGGTACCTCCCTTTCTCTGTTCCCAATTGGGCTGTCTCCCAGGGGTCAGTTGCCAGGGTGCTTTGACCCTGTGAAGGGCAGAGGTTGTAGACAGGTGAGAGAATGAGTCCTTCTCTTCCTGGCCCTCTTCAGTTATGTAGAGTGGGCAGTTGATTTCCCTGATTGAAGCAGCTCCCTGAGTAATTCTGGAGCTAAGGCTGGGCACTGTCCCTTTGGGAAAGAGAAGGGGCCTGAGCTTGACAGGTCTTATGTAACAGGCACCAGCTCCCGTGTTGGCAGTGCGTGCCCTGCCCCGTGCCAGGGCTACACCGGGCTCCTTGCTTGCCGCCAGGACACATGGCTGACCCTCACCATGCAGATAAAGCAAGAGCGCCCCTCAGCTGGGGTCTCCAGTGTGAAGTCACAATCTCAGTCCACCTTTCTCACAGGCTGATGCCCAGATGCCATCCTGCATTATCCAGTGACAGGCTGTTTGAGCCCCCGCTCCTGCCCTGGCAGAGGAGTGCTGTTTACTATGGAGGTGGCATCTGCTCTCTAGAACAGTGCTTGCTACTGAGTCAAAGCTAGGTTTGCTGATGGCTGGGTGTAAGGCAGCGAGCGCCAGGGCCAAACTTTCTCACCTCTGCACACGAGTCCCCAGCCCAACAGCTGGGATCCTTGCCTTGCTGTGCAGGGTTTCTGTCCCACCTTTTCAGCCCTAGCCTCCCTTTCCCTGCCAGCCCAGAGGTAGGATTGTTTGCCCTGTGAGAAAGGTCACTCCTGGGACATTTTGTTCTTCTCTGGAATGGGAAGTGCTGACTTTCCCCAGAGCTCCTGATTTCCTATTCATGGCTGAAGAATATCTGGCCTGGCCTAGAGCAACCTGGCTCCCCCCACTCCCCCATCCACTCCCACCCCCAAGCCCTGCAACCCCCCACCTCCTACATAGAGCAGTAAGTTGGTCAGGGATGGTGGTGAAAGCCTAAGATCTCATCCCTTGGGAGGCAGAGGCATCCAGACTACATAGTGACTTTCAGGCTAGCCAAGGGGTGTGTGGTGAGACCCCATGTCTAAGAAAGGAAAGAAGAAATTACCAAGTGTTTTGGAGCTGAGGAAATTTTAGATAAGATCATGACTTCTCTCTCTCTCTCACACACACACACACACACACACACAGAGGGTCCTAATGATTTGGGGGAAACCTCTCCTATCTTTCTACCCCCAAGCCAATAGAAGCATTGGAACTAGAATACTAACCATGAAGGATGAATGCACTTCCCACCTTCCATCCCTGGAAGCGGAGTGCCTCTGTGGACTGGTGACTCCCTCCCTCTCCCCACCCTCCTTCACTAGTGCTGGGATGATAAGTACCTGAGCTGAAAGCCCGCCTTGGTGGATGTGGACATGCTCACCGGTGGTAGAATGCTTTCTGTCTCTACAGCCTGTTTAGACCGATGTCGTCTCGGGCACAGGGGGTAAGGATTAGTGAAGAGATACCGAAACGAGGTGTGAGTGGGCAGCACGTGTGGGCACACCTCAGTGGGTGCCTTCAAGCGGGCCACAGGAAGATTGCTGTGGTGCTTTCTTGCTGGGCTTGGGGGGAGGGAGGGGAGGGAGACTTTTACCCCTTCATCCAAAGCTCTGGTAAGATCTTTGTCCCCAGGGACTGTCTCTGTGGTAGCCCATGTAGAGGGCCTACCACTGGTATCAGCAAGGTAGAATTCACATTTTTGCCATTGCCAGGGGTCAAATCAAGACCTTACAAATGCTAGTCAAGCCTTCTATTGCTGAACTACGACACCCAGTGGTGGGACTCACGGTTTCTTTGGGGGGCCACATAAGGTTAGCACTGCAGGCCCGGGCAATGGAGGGTGCTACACCCTATATACTGCCAGCGGGCTTTCCCTCCTGCTGAAGGTTTAAAGCTTGTCTCTTCTGAGTATGCTTTTTCTACCTGCTAGAGTCCGACCTGACAACTGACCAAGGGAGGGATCCTCTTACTCGTGGGAGGGGCCTGGCACTTCTTGAGAAAAGCCCTCCCTCGGCCTGCTTCTCCCCACCTCCCTTCGAGCTGACAGTCTCCTGGGCTTTGAGCCGCTGACAACCTCATAGGCTGTCAGCACACGGCATGAGTAATTTTAGCTGAGTTATTTCAGGCTCCTGTTCTGATCGGGGTTGAGCCGGCCCCACGCAGCCAGTGTTGCTCCAGAGTTGCCTGCTCTGAGGCCCCCTTTCCCAAGAGGGGGGTGGCAGACTCATCCACAAACTCAACCACTGTTTAACCCTTTGAGCCTGAAGGTTTTCTCATTTCCAGGAGGTGTGCCCAGGATTAGCTAAGAGACCTTGACAAATAACACTGACAGCCTGCAATCTCACACCTGTTCTCTCTCCAACCCCCTCACCAGCCTCCACAGTGGAGACAAGAGTGGCACCTTCAGCCAGGTGCTTCCTGAGCTGGGTGCCCGTGGCCAGTCGGGATGTTGAAACCTGAGACGGGCAGGGAGGATCCTCCCGCCTGAGCTCAGCCCTTAGAAGCTGAGTTCAGCTGGAAGGAATTCCACCTGTCTCTGGCACTTCAGAATGGCAGGCGGCTTGACTTTTCCCTAGCTGAAGATCGAAACTCACTTAGAGTCGTTTGTCATCTAAACTTCTTAAAGTGCCAATTATGATGGTTCCTCTATATATTATTGAACACTTAGTGTAAATATAGGTCATTTGAAATAGTACCTGGATTTGAGCTTTGTAACCTCTTGTTGTTGTTTCATATAGCTCAGGCTAGCCTTTGGGTTCACTGTGTATGTAGCTGAGGCTGACCTTGAACTCCTAATTCTCCTGCCTCTGCTTCCCAGGAGCTGGGATTGCAGGCTTTGGTCACCATACCTGACCAGGACTTTTCAATTTCTTTCAACAAGGAATTGAGTATATTCCTGAAATTATGAATCCCTAGCCTCTAGTTCTAATCTTCAGTCTCCACTGTAGCAGAAAATAAAGATAGAGAAGCTGGTGTCGTAGCTCATACCTGTCATCCCTACACTCGGGAGGCAGAGGCAGGAGGATTGCCACACGTTCGCTAGGCTACCTAGTGAGATCCTGTCTCAAAACAACAAAAAGATGGGGAAATACATAAAAAAGCAAAACCCCCGAAGAAAAGTTTGTGTGTTGAAAATAGGTATTCGTCTATGCGCTTTTCTCCAAGGCCCAGACCGAGGCTGAGAAGAGTCTGGTGGTGAAGTGTTGGGTGAGGGCTTACAGGCCCAGGGCAGCACCTCACCCTCATGTGATATGTTCTTTGCTTACAGAATTCAAAGAGTGCCCAGGGTCTGGCTGGTCTTCGAAACCTTGGGAACACGGTAAGTTCACCTCTTTCCTGAAGCCCTCCCCTCCTCCCCTGACCGGGATAACCTTACAGAGTCCTCTCCTGCCTCCAGCTAGCTTCCTATTCTATACTAAAGGGCAGCCCACACCTGCCCTTCCTGGCTGGTGTTTCAGTGAATTACAGGGCTCTGTCTCACCTGCCCCCAGCAGGAAGCACTGCTAAAAGGAAGTTGTCCTTGTCACTGGGAGCTTGCTGCTGTCCTGGACCTTCCTCCTAGTTCCCATCAGTTCCCACCCACTGCGAACCGGTGTGCCCACGCCCCTTCCTACACCTCAGTAGGAAGTAGCCAATTACATGGCCTCCCCCATGCTGGGGCCGTGCCTCACTCAGCCCCGCCTTCACTCGGGAAGGAGGAACTTGGGTAGAAGAGACAGAGAACCTTTAGTTGCAGGTACTGGAGGTGCTGGGTAAGGGTCTCTACCCCATCACAGTGTTGTTAGTCAGCTTTCTCCTACGATAGATGCATGAGAGAAATCAACTTGAAAAAGGTTTGATATGGTTTGCTTACGAGCTCTGTTGCTTCGGGCTTGTGACAAGGCAGACAGCACTTGTATAGCAAAGCAAAACCATTCACTTTGTGGCCAGAATACAAGAGAGAGAGAGAGAGAGAGAGAGAGAGAGAGAGAGGAAGAGAGTGAGGTCCTTCAGGCCTCTTCAGGGCAAGCCCCCAATACCTGAAGGCCTCCCACTGGGCCCTCTCTCTTCAAGTTGCTACCACATCCCAGTACTGCCATTGGCTGGGAATACATGGCTTATGAAAAACCCAGAACTGTTCACGTCCACTAACTGCCAGGTGATCTTTCCTAGTGCTTCATGAACTCAATTCTCCAGTGCCTGAGCAACACCCGAGAGTTGAGAGATTACTGCCTCCAGAGGCTGTACATGCGGGACCTTGGCCACACCAGCAGTGCACACACGGCCCTCATGGAAGGTGAGGACCATGTGGGCGTGGCCCCACTCCCTTTCTCAGCTCTTATGGTCCACCGAGCTGGACTGATGTGTTATGGATACACCCCTGCCTCTCTAGTTTTCTTTCTTTGCCTGTTCTTGGTTGGGGCTCAAGTTTCCGAATCTGTTGTTGAAACACAGCCTTCCTGTGTAACCCTGGTTGGAGCCATTTGTGTGATTCTCCCGCTTTGGCCTCCTGGGTGTTGGGATCAACACCATCATGTCTGCCTCCAGTTTCAGTGCTCCATCTTATTTGTTCACTGGTTGGTTGCTTGGGTGGGATGCTTGGCTTGGTTGGTTGTCTCGGTTTTGGTTTTTGGTTTTGGTTTGTTGTTTTTGAAACAGAGTCTCAGGTAGCCTAAGCTGGCCTTGAATTCCTGATCTTCCTACCTTAACTTGGGATCACAGGCGTGCACTACAAAATTGTTTACTGTGCTTACAGAGGACCAGAATTTGGTTTCCAGACCTAGCTCCCTCCTATGGCCTCCTTGGGCACTCAAGCATGCACATATACCTATACACACACACATACACGCACATACACACACGCAGACACACATACACACATACACACACACGCACATATATACAATTTAAAATAAAAGAACTTTTTAAAAAGAAAATATGTCAGCCAGGTAGTTGTGATACATACCTTTAATCCCAAGACTTGGGAGGCAGAGGCAGGTGGATCTCTGAATGCCAGGCCAGCCTGGTATACAGAGTTAGTTACAGGACAGCCAGGGCTACACAGATGAACCCTATCTTGAAATGAATAAATCATCTCACCTGTCTTCTACCCTCTTTAATGGCTCCTCACAGAGTTTGCAAAACTAATCCAGACCATATGGACATCATCCCCCAATGATGTGGTGAGCCCATCTGAGTTCAAGACCCAGATCCAGAGATATGCACCACGTTTCGTTGGCTACAAGTAAGGCCCTGGCATGCATGTCCTCCCGAGGTGGCTGGTAGCACACGCAGGGTCAGGTGGATGCTGCTCACCCGCTCACTCTGTCTGGGTTCAGTCAGCAGGATGCTCAGGAATTCCTTCGTTTCCTTCTGGACGGTCTCCACAATGAAGTGAACCGGGTGGCAGCAAGGCCTAAAGCCAGCCCTGAGAACCTTGATCATCTCCCGTAAGTAAGAGGAGGCCCTGCCTCAAGCGAAATCTTTGTGAACTTGACATTTGTACCTACTTCTATAAGAGTAATGATTTGGGGAGAATCAGATCTGCTTTGTGGTTTTTAAGCTGAGACTCTTTATTTCGGTATTGTGCATGTGTCCATGTACCTAGGCCCTTGTATGCAGTGGGTAAGCATTCTCCCACTAAGTTACAAACTCTAAGATGGCTTTTGAAGATTAAAAGGTTGAAGCGAGGCTTGGTAGTATATACCTGTAATCCTAGAATTCAAAAAGCTGAGGTAGGAAGGATTATGAATTTGAGACCAGCCTGGGTTAATCCTGGCTCAAGGGTACAGCTCCGGGAGGGCTGTGTGAACAGGAGTGAGGCCAGGGATTCCAGGCCCAGCACCACAAACAGTAACACATGTAAATATATGATCTATATGGATGGTAACCTAGCTCTCCTCCTTTCTGTGGTTCCCAGTGATGAAGAAAAGGGGCGACAGATGTGGAGGAAGTATCTAGAAAGGGAAGACAGTCGGATTGGGGGTAAGTATATGGACAAGAAAATATTTGCTTCTGTTGTTACCCACTTTTACTCAAGAAGTCATGGGGATCCTTTTTCCCAGGGGGCCCTGCTTCTGCCTGTGGCTCACAAAATGTAGGCAAGAGTGGGTGGGGAAAGGAAGACAAGCATTCGGCATGTTGAGCGTAGCCTGGCTTTCTCTCCCCAGATCTCTTCGTTGGGCAGCTAAAGAGTTCCCTGACATGCACCGACTGTGGCTACTGCTCAACCGTCTTCGATCCCTTCTGGGACCTCTCGTTGCCCATTGCGAAGGTATGCTTAGCTGTGGGCCCAGCGTCAGCGTCGCTCTCAGGGCTGGGCGAGGCGGTGACCATTGACCTGGACATTCTCTTTGCAGAGAGGTTATCCTGAGGTGATGTTAATGGACTGTATGCGGCTCTTCACCAAAGAGGATATATTGGATGGGGATGAGAAGCCTGTAAGTCACTCCTCGGTGACAGCACAGCCTGGCTGGGGAAGGGCCACCAAGTCTCACTGCCTCAGGCCTTAAGCTCTTTCTAGCACCTTTTGTCTTGTCTTTTAGACATGCTGCCGCTGCCGAGCCAGAAAACGATGTATAAAGAAGTTCTCCGTCCAGAGGTTCCCAAAGATCTTGGTGCTCCGTATCCTTAACCCCCAGGGTGGGGAACTGAGTTTTTGGGGTGACTGATGACAAGGGACCAAAAGGGGGGGGCAGCCTAAAGAAAAACCTCTGTAGGCTTGTTTGTTTGTGGCCCTGCTTCCTGAGACGAGCTACTTTTCCAAGGACTCTCTTCCTGCTTCCTCTCCTTGACTCGGAGCAATCACAGACCTGAAGCGGTTCTCAGAATCCAGGATACGAACCAGCAAGCTCACAACATTTGTGAATTTCCCACTAAGAGACCTGGACTTGAGAGAATTCGCTTCAGAAAACACCAGTGAGTATACTCGAGCAGGAGGGAAGAAGGAAGACGGGAGGCAAGGGGCCAGGAAGCTAGAGAGTTAGGAAAAGGTCACAAGATCAGGACATGCATGGGTAAAGTGCTGATGACCACACAGAAGGATCGAATTGACTCTGTCAAGATGCCCCTCTCACCTGCACGCACGCACGCACGCGCACACACACATGCATGTGTGCACTGAGGAAATCAATTTTTCTTTTTTTTTTTTTCTTAAAAAGTAGAAGCTATGATTTTAAGCGGGGGAAGATTGGGAAATAAAAGGGAGGAAGGGAGGGGACGTTGGAGTAGGAATGTTAACACCTGTGCTGCCCCCTCAGATCATGCTGTTTACAACCTGTACGCTGTGTCCAATCACTCCGGAACCACTATGGGAGGCCACTATACAGCCTACTGCCGAAGTCCGGTCACGGGCGAATGGCACACTTTCAATGACTCCAGGTGAGAGATGGGATCCCGGCAGGGCTCCCGGACCACAGAGCGCCTCATGTGGGCTTCCATTTTGAATGGACAGAAAGCCGGGGCCAAGAGCCCCATCATACACATGTGTGTGCTGCTCTTTCTGGGACTGTCAGAAATAGGTATGGTGGCACACACTGTAATCAAATGCCTGAGAGGTGAAGGCCAGAGGGTCAGGATTACAAGGTCATCCTCAGCCACTTAGCAAGTTCGAAGTCAGCCTTGGTTACGGGAGACCCTGTCTCAAAAAATGGGTTGGCACTGAAGAAATTGCTCCGCGGTTAAGGGCTCCCGCTGCTGTTGCAGAGACCAGGGGTTCATTGTCGTGGGCCACCATTGACACCCACAGCACGTATGCATATTTAAAAATAGTAAGAATCTTAACACAGAGCTCTCAAAGGACAGAGGCAGAGGTTAACTTGGCATAGAGAAGTTAGAGTCATTTCCTCAAGCTCGGCCACGCTGCTGTGTCCCCCGTGGCCTTCCTTGACAGGCTCTGACTGCTCCTGATCTTTTCCACAGTGTCACACCCATGTCCTCCAGCCAAGTGCGCACCAGCGACGCCTATTTGCTCTTCTATGAACTGGCCAGTCCGCCCTCCCGTATGTAGCATTGAGGAGCTACAACCCTTCCCTCTTCCCTGTGGTGGCCCCACGTCCTAAGTTTTTTTTTTAAAAATTCAGAAAAAAAAACACCACAAAAAAAAAAAACCAACAAAATCCTGACAAGTGAGAGAAAAATAAAGTAAAATAAAGCTGCCGAGCAGAAGTTGATACAGCCTGGTCAGGGTCTGGAGTGCGGAGCCAGGTGCCCCTGAGCCACGGCCTGTCGGGAAAGACGGACTGATGCAGAGACAGAGTCAGCGGTGTCCCTCAGCGCCTCGGCTTCTCGTTTGCGTTTTTTAAGCTTGTGGTATTTTTTCCTGTGTGTAATAAAAACAACAGCGGTCTGTGGGGAGAGGATCAGTCCACCTGCTGCCCCAGGGCCACACCTTCTGGGAGGACAGCGCCATCTGGAGCCTGCTGGGAGCATCGCTGCTGGATGGAGCTCGGGCGGAGCCGGCTCGGATGCTGCCCTGCCTGGGCCTGCTCGCCAGTCCGGAGAGGAAACACCCGTGAGCCAAGAGCCCTCCTAACGCTGCTAAGTCCAGGGGTACAGATGAGGGTGACATCTTTGAAAAAAGCTGGTTTGGGTTTTCAAAAACCCAATTTTTTTTTTCTGTTTTTTAAAATTTAACTGTAACGAACACGTTCCGACTGGAGATGCGGTCCTTCACACCTCTCTTCACAGCTGGGACGTTGGGCTGGCTCCCTGTTTTTGTTTTTTGTTGTTAGGATTTCTGTTTTGTTTTTGTTTCGTTTTTTTTTTCTTTCGTCAAATACAACTTTCCTAATGCTAGCCCCCTGTGGTGCTAGGTGAGTATTGGCCAGGCCCAAGCATAGCCACAGTAGACCTGGGATCTAAAGTTTTCTGTTTTGAAGTTGTTTTTTTTTCCTTTAATATTTTGGATGGAATCTAGTTGCCTCCAAGAATTGTGCCTTATAGCATTTGGGGACCAGGGGATCACCTCCCCTTCCTGAGATATCCCTCAGCTGCTTCCCTTTATCCCGTGCCATGTTGAAAGCCACTTGGGGACATGGGGTCCTGCCCTTAGCCCCTGGCTTGTGCACTGCAGTGGTTAAGAGGAAGTGGGTAAATGGTGTTTCTTAAGATAGTGTATGAAGCTCTTCCCACCACCCTCTCACCCACCCCTGGTCTACTCCCCAGCTATTTGAAGGACAGCACAGGCCCCTTGTTCCTCAAGCCCCCCCTTTAATTTATTCTCTTCTTGATGCCCTTGTCCTCCAAGTTTCCTGCCACCAGTCCCTTTCTCAGAGTCTCTTAGACAAAGGCCCTCTGGACTGAGCTTCTCAGGGACACCCACACTACCCCTTACCCCTTCTTGGTACAAGTCTTTGGTCCTGCCCTGGGAGCGTGAGCCTGGATGTCTGGGGATGTCTTGTATGATTCTTTGCCGTGGGCTTGATTTCGCCCTGACATTGTCAAAAAACTCCATGCTGTCCCAAGAACCAAGCTATCCAGCACTAAGGCATTTTGCACACCCTGCAGGTGCACCTGGCTTATGTCCTCAGAACCTGGAGTGCTTGAGTGTCCCAGGACAAGGCACCCGAGAAAAGACACCCTGAGTTTACCTGGCCTGATACCCTTTTCTAGGGAAGACCTGTGAACGTGAGCCCAAGGGCTGGTGTACACTTGTTTACTATGTAAGCAAGAGTCGAATGTCCAGTGTACAGTGGAGCCTTGTACAGAATAAATACTAGCTTTGAGAAAGAAGCTGGTGTGATGCTCTTGATTTGGGAGGGTCTTGAATCCAGGAAGTGCACCCAGCATAGCCGAAAGTGCCGAATCCTAGAAGCTTACCCACTGGTTAAAGTTCTATTTGTTCCTTAAATATGTCAGATGCCATTCTTCCACATGTGGATTCGCAGGTTGAGTTTGTCCATGTGTTGTTTTATTTTAGCCAAAATGTTTAGACACGAGGCACATGGCACTTCCAAAGACCTCAGCAACTGCTTTCACAGTAACCTGCCAGGGGCACAGTCTGAACACCTGGGGAAATGGACACATCTGGTGGTAGCCCAGACCATCGGGGTTTTTCTGCCTAGCTGGCTATAGTGCTGTAGGCATTGATACAGCAACGTCTTATCTGGCCATCTTTGTTATGGCACAGATAACCTGTTGTCACTTGGGGCCTGTCTGTGCTCCTGGGTGGCCCACCTCATGAAAGAAGACAGCTTTCTGACCTGGGAATTTCATGGGAGTGGGAAAGAAAGATAACCTATTATTCTAGACAGGATCTCATGTAGTCCAGGTGGCCCTCGAGCTGGCTAAGGCCTAGGATGAGCTAAGCCCGAGTCTCCAGCTTCTTGTGCAGGGGCTGGGATTCCAGTTTAGGCCCAAGTGCCTCCATCTCATTTTAGTTGGTACTTGGGACTGAACCCAGGGCCCCTGGTATGCTAGGCTGGAGCTCCACCCAGCAAACCACACTTGTAGCATGAGAAGAAAGATTTAAACAAACTTTGTGACTTCTCTCTGAGGGACTCTTTCCCCAACCACCCTAGGAATCGAAGGTCTGAGGATGAGATATCTCAAAACTGTGTGGCTTCTCCCAGCCAGCCACGTATAAACAATATTCACTCCTAAATAGAAACTGGCTCACTGCCAAGTTGAAGGTGTCTCATCTTTTCAGTGGCGGTGGAGGCCACCCTGTGTACTCTGTTCTCCGGAGAACAGACAGTAACGAATTAGAAACTCAAGTCAAAGCCCTTGCCCTTGCTAGCAGCTTTCCTTTCTCTACTTAGCCTGTGGCTCCATCTCATCCCCATGGCAACAGTCCCTAGTCCTGCACCAAACCCCAAACACAAGCAGGTCTGTTGCAGGCGTTTCTTTGTGATCTGCTTTGCCTCCTAGCAACTTGGATTATTGCGCCTGTTCTTAGCTGGTGTTCCTGGAGGCCCTCACTGAGAGGAGGCACTGCCTTTCCAGTTGACCTTGAAGGAGAGCCTCCCTCCCCTTCTGTAGGCCTCCAAGGCCTCCTCAAACCAAAGGGCCCTCTATTCTCATGCTCTCCAAACACACATTTGAATTAGGACTTACACACCCATGGTCCCCTGGCCCCTTTTATAGTTTTGTTGGTTTTTTTTTATATATATATACATTTATTCTAGGAGGACAGCATCTGCACACTGTGGCATGTATGGAACTTTCGAGAGTCAATTCTCTTCTCCCACAATTTTCAAGGATGAAATTCAAGTCATGGGTTTTGTGGCAAGTTCCCTTACCAAAGCAGTAACAGAGAAATGCAGGAGCTGGAGAGACGGCTCAGCAGTTAAGAGCACTGGCTGCTCTTCCAGAGGTCCTGAGTTCAATTCCCAGCACCCACATGGTGGTTCACAACCATCTTTAAAGTGATCTGATGCCCTCTACTGGCATGCAGGTATACATACAGAGCACTCACATATATTAAATAGAATAAATAATGCAGGAACAGACCTTGTGTTGGGGATTTGGTACAGTACTAGGCATCTCTCCAGTCTCAGAATTAACTTTTAATTGATCAATGCTCTGCCCAATTCATATTTTTTGAATGTTTAGACTTGGGCCTTTAGAGACGGCCTGGTCCCTACTGTTGTTTTGACAGTGAGGGTTCAAGCCCTGTCAAAGGCCGTGACCAGGATGGATCTCACCATTAGGAAGCAAACCGAATAGCCATGTAACGTGCACACATGGCCAGCAACAAAGCCAGCATGAGTTAGCTGAGTCCTGCTAGGTCTGTTTGAGCTAGACACTTCCAAGGGTCCCCACCCCTCAACACTGATGGATACAACTCTCTGTGTCGGTTGCAAAGGGCAGGAGGAAGTGGCCAGCAACCATTGCGCCAAACCTCTCTGTGCCCAGTGTCCTCATCTCGAAATTGATGACAGTACCAACTCTAAATGAGAAAAAGCGGGGCACGCAGTGACCAAATGCCTGACAAGAAAGAACTTATGGCCTGAGAGGCGCGCAATGGCCACGCAAAAGCATGCACCGCACACACGTGCACTTGAGTTCAGTCCCCACGGTGGAGAGATCTGGTCTCTGGAAGTTGACTTGTGACTTCCACATTTGCACCTGCATGTCCACTCATATACACAGACACATAACGTCTTTTATTGGATATTATTACTACCCAATTATGCATTATTAGAGAATAATGCAATCTTTTATTAGAACTGGGTTGGCAAGCTGGCTCAGCAACTCAAGGCCCTTGTCACCGAGCCTAGCAACCTAAATTCAATCCCTGGAACCCACATGATGGAAGGAGAAACTCTCTCCTGGTCTCCGTGGGCATGGTACAGTCATAGATAAACATAAATAAAAGATCATATCTCAAAAAAAAAGTTACCAGAAAGAGGAAGTGATGGCCGCTGGGATAGATGACATGGCTTGCCCTCGGGAACTTAAAGAGGATTTTCTAGTGGTCTTCATGCCTCTGGTATCAATGCTGTCCTCCACCTAGGCTCCAGACAGGTACATGGATGGTTTTTGGATGCCCCAGACTATGGCCAGGCTATCTGACCCGTCTACACCAGTAGAATAAGAAACAAGTCACTGAGTCCCTGCAGAGAGCCAAGTTCAAGTCCCCTGGCTGCCAGGAGACTCCTACCTTAGGGAAGTGGGACTTCACTGAACCCAACGCAGGTGAATTTGAAGACACGGTAACTCGAGACATGGCTCATTCCTGAGGACTCAGGGTCCTCTAGACAAGTGATGGCCCCTGTACCCAGAGGGCTTCCACTGTGCTGTCCTATACTCCACCAAGTCATGGTCGTAGTAAATTCAATCTGAGTTGGGGGTGGAGAGGCTAAGGAGCCTGCGAGCCCCACTTTGAAACCATTCCTGCTAAGTCCTGTGCTACTAAGATGCGAGTGACTAGCTCCATCAGCCTGATTCATCAGAGTCAGGCTCCAGACCTGCAGTCTCCAGCAAACAATCACACGCCAGGGGTTCAGCACCCCAAATCACCAATCACCACAGACTAGTGCAGGGCAGAACCACAGACCAGTGCAGGGCAGGGCAGTCCACAGGTTCTAGTCCACAGGTTCTAGTTCTCTCTCTCTCTCTCTCTCTCTCTCTCTCTCCTCT
>NW_021605583.1:6520594-6535999 GCF_004785775.1 Grammomys surdaster | reverse complement strand
CTCTCCTGGAACTCACTCTGTAGACCAGGCTGGCCTCGAACTCAGAGATCTCTCTCCCCTGCTTCTCAAGTGCTGGGTTTAAAGGTGTGCACCACAATGGTTAGCGATTGCAAACTCTTCCCGTGGGTTTGAACGGTTCAAGGGACCATTACTGCTCCGTGTGATCCAACCAGAATAGGCAAAGACTTATGACCAAAGGATGCCTCTCACAGCCCCTTCAAGAGACTTGCCCCTGCGACTACCAAAGCTGGCCTTCCCTAAAGACCAGGGCTGTTGGGCTGCATATTTAGAGTCCAGGAAGATGCAGCCAGGCCTCTGGAGAGGGTAGACAGAGAACTTGCAGAAAGGCTTCTTTCCTGAGGGCAGAAACGTGCTGTTTTAATGCCTCTCTATTTTTCAGCTGCCTGACTTTGGGGGAAGTTACTTAACATCTCAGAGCCTTAAATACCACCTTTGGTAAAATGGCTGCTTCATTGCTTTATGTATAAAAGGAGAGAAAACATCGTGTGAGATCTCTTGCCCAGGGCCTGAAGCATTATAGACATTCTGTAAGTAGTAGCTGGGACTACGAAGTTGTCTCTGGACTCTCAGCCCTGCCCAGCACTGTGATTAAACAAGACAAGGCTGGCAGTCCCTTGCCTTTATCCCTGAAACAGCTGTGCCAGACTGGGACATGCAGCACGTCCTTTCTACTCCATGACAGCAACCAGGACCAACAGCCAGACTCCACATCAGACCCAGCCACAATGACAGACAATCCTTTTCCCACCCATCCTCCCTCCTTCAGGCTTGGGGACCCAGACCTGGGAACCAATCCCTCAATCTCATGCCAGGCTTCCTGCGATCCCCCCTCCTCTTGTAACAAAAGTGACCCCCAACTTCTGGGAGGCTGAAGTAAGAGGATGGCTCCAAGGTTGAGGCTAGCTTCAACAGAGTGAGACCCTGTCTCCAAACAAAACAACCACAAAAGATAGACCCGGGGCTGCAGCTCTGTTACTAGTGTGCTAACCTAGCACATACGAAGGGTCCAACCCCTGCTCCGTGCTGCCCCTTTAGCACCAGGGAATACAGACAGGAGGCTCAGAAGCCCCAGAATCTATCAAGGAAATGGCTTAGTGGGTAATAAGCGCTTTCTATTCAGATATCCAGCACCCACAGAAAGGCTGTGATCGCCAGTTGGGCGGGCAGAGCAGCCCCATCTGTGATGCCTGGAGGAGGCCGGTTGACTAGACAAGCAAAACCAAGCAAGCTCTGAGTTCAAGTGAGAGACCTTGTCTTGATATAGACTCCTATAGACATGTATGATATACATACGGTACATACATATATATGTATATATAATGACAAACAAAAAAAATGTTCAAAGTCACCCTTGCCTACATAAAGAGTTTGAAGCTAACCTGGGCTATATGAGAGCATCTCACAAAAGAAAGGATGGAAGGAAGGAAGGAAGGAAGGAAGGAAGGAAGGAAGGAAGGAAGGAAGGAAGGAAGGGAGAAAGAGAGAAAAGAGAAAAGAAAACTTTGCCACTCAGACGGAGAGTAGTGGGCTGCTGACTTTGTGACCCTTAGAAAGTAGCCTGCTGAGCCGGGCAGTGGTGGCGCACACCTTTAATCCCAGCACTTGGAAGGCAGAGGCAGGCGGATTTCTGAGTTCGAGGCCAGCCTGGTCTATAGAGTGAGTTCCAGGACAGCCAAGACTACACAGAGAAACCCTGCCTCAAAAAAAACAAAAAAAAAAAAAGAAAGAAAGAAAAGAAAAAAGAAAGTAGCCTGCCTCTACCCCAGCACTTGCTGCCTCTGTCTCTGTTCACCTGAAGCTCCAATGCCTGCACTTCAGTTATGTTTACCAAGCTTAGCTCCCCAGGAACTCCCTCCATACCTTGGGTGAGGAGGAGAGCATGGTGACACCACCACCACCACCCCACATCCCACAGAGCACCCAGCTTTCTCTGCTGGTGTTTGCGGCCACTGCCTGCGCCTTTAAGGATTGCTACTCAGTGCCAGGGTCTTGACCTCAGCATCCTCAGCTGAGTTGGATTAAGGACCGTTCTGTGCCTTTTGTGAATTCCTTCTTGCATCAGTTCCCTCCCCCCCACCCCACCCCCATGGAGCCACAGTAGCCTGGGGCCCCAACCATTCTGCCAAAGGCAACCAGAGAACCAGCGTCTCCTGAGAGCCTTGTCCCGCAAGAGCAAAGGTCGCTTCTTTGATTGGTGGCTTGTGACCAGGGAGTGGACCCTTGGGGGGACACTCGGGCTATCATAGGATCTCCAGAACGCCATGCAGAGTTTTAAGCCATGAAGGACTATGCCGATGTCATCCTCTGTCCAGAGGCAACTGAGCTCAGCAAGGTAAGGCCCACATGGAACCCCCCTCCCAAGATGTCCCTAGTGACCCTGCATGTCCCAGCTCATAAGGCCCTGACTTCCATTCCAGACAGAGTTCTGCAATCCTGCTTTCGACCCGGAAGCAGGGCCTTCTTGCCCTCCATCAGCGTTACAGAAAGATGTCAGCAGCGACTTCCAAGCTCCCTGGCATGGTGACTATCCGGGGTTGCCTGGGCATAAGAGAGAACCCAGGAACTAAGGTGGTGTGAGGGATGCCCCACGCAGGGGCCTCTCAAAAGCCCACTGTGTCCCCCCTGCAGCCCAGCGTCTCCGAGGGCTTCAACCAGACTGCCACTTCTCCTGGTTCTGTATCCTGCTGCTCAGTGGTCTGCTGCTCCTTCTGCTGGGGCTACTGGTGGCTGTCATCCTAGCTCGTGAGTCATTGAGAGGGCTTTACGTGGAGAGCCCATAAGCTATTTTGCCAGCCTCCAGGAACCTGCTCCTCTAAACGGCGCTCCTCCATGCTTGCCTCCAGAGTTGCAGGGCACATCCCTCCCCAGGACTACCAAGAACCCACTGCCCATCGGAGGCCTCACCCCCATGGGGACCATTCCTGGCACCACCCCAACCACCACCACCACCACCACCACCACCACCACCACCGCAGCCGCCACCACCCCAGCCGCCACCACCCCAGCAATCACAGGGCAGCAGGAGGCAGTCATGAGCCCTACACACCAGCCCAGTAAGTCCCAAGGGTACTCTCTGGAGAAGGCCCAAGATGGTGTTGGGGAGGAAAACGTGGAAAAGGAACCTTGGAGGTGGGGGAAGGCCTCTCTCCTATTGACCTCTGCATTCTCCCCCACCACCACCCCACCCCCATCCCCTGCAGCCTGCGGAGGCCTCCTTCCTGGTCCCAGTGGTTTCTTCAGCAGTCCCAACTACCCAGACCTTTACCCACCCCACAGCCACTGCGTCTGGCATATCCAGGTAGCCACAGGCCAGACAATACAGCTCAAGATTCAAGCACTCGGCATAGAAAGTATCGCCACCTGTCTGTTTGATCGCTTGGAAATTATCTCAGAACCTGCAGGTCCTCTCCTCAGGTGGGTCCCTCTGCATCCAGGGAATCCCACATGTCTGAAGGGTACAGAGACAAAAAATCTGGACTAGAAGAAAATTAACAGGGTGACCTCTGACTCCTCCCCTGCGAGCACCTTGCTGTGTGGCCTAGGGAAACTCGCTTCCCTTCTCTGATCTGTTTCTTACCTGAGTTCAGAGCCTCCATCACCCTCTACCTGGCTTTCTTACAGGGTGTGTGGTAAAACACCTCCTGCTACGTTAAACATCAATACCAGCTACCTCCGTGTGTCCTTTGTCTCTGATAATGATGTGGAAGGGTCTGGTTTCCACGCCTGGTACCAAGCGGTGGCCCCTGGACATTGTAAGTCACTTCCCTCCATGTCCCCAGCGACCTCTCCTTTAGCTATTCCCAGCAAACATGATGGAAACTCTGGGGAATTCTGACTCCAGATGGTTCTTGCCCTTCTCCAGGGAGCTGTGCCCAGAATGAGTTCCGCTGTGACCGGCTCCTCTGTCTGAAGCGTGACTCTGTATGTGATGGTATTACCGACTGTACCGATGGCAGTGACGAGGCCAACTGCAGTGCCGAGATCTTGGGTACGGGCCCAGCGAGTGACAGGGCAAGCACATCTTCAGGCTTCTGTCCCAGGTTCAGGCTGGGATCCCCTGCACTGACCCAGAATTTTCTTGCCTGGCTATTCATGAGCCGCTTGGCTTCTCTACAGGGTGTGGAGGAAACCTGACTGGGCTCTATGGGGTGTTCTCTACCCCAAACTACCCACAGCACTACCCTCACCAACAGGTAAGTGCAGTGCCTTCAGGACGGTATAGTCCTCATAAGACACCAGAGTGGCTAGGTCAGTGTGCCTGGGAACACTCTGCCTGGGAATGTACTCGCTAAAACAAGTTTATGCAGGCCAGGAGACATACTTAAGCACCGACTGTATACTGGATATCTCCAGGCTGGGTAAACACATCTATTTCTGAGACCAGACAATTTGAAAAGGCATTTCTTTATGGATAGACAATGTCACACCCTATAGCCTGTGCTGCTCTTGTCACTGGCGAGAATCTTTCTGCCCCAGCCTCCTGAGTGCTTGGATTAGAAGTGTGAGCCACCATGCCAGGCCTGGGGTTTTTGTATGTTTTGAGACAGGATCTCACTACGTAGCCATGGCTTGCCTGGAACTCACAGAGATCCACCTACCTCTGCCTGGAACTAAAAGGTGTGCACCCCCATCCCTGCACCTATACCCCACATCTACTGGATTGTTTTTTGTTTGTTTGTTTTTCCACTTTGAGGATCGACCCCAGGGTCATACAAATTCTTTACCGATGAGCTATATCCCTGGTCCTTGGCTTCTTGTGACACTCTCTCCCTGTAGCTCAGGAGGCTGCTACGGGACTTGACACATAGCTTGGGCTGGCCTTGAACTCTGCCTCCCAAGCACTGGGATTACAGGTGTACAGCACTATGCCTGATTGGCATTTCTATTTTAAGAGGCACCATGATAGAAGTGGGATAGGCAACAGCCACTCACATCTTGCCTAGTCTGCTCCGGGCAGAGAAGCCGCCTGCATGTCTGGGCTGGGGCAGGGGAAGGTCCCCGTGAGTGACCTCACATCTGTCCTTCCCCAGCTTTGCACGTGGTATATCGAAGTGCCTGTGGGCCACGGGATAAAACTAGAGTTCCACAACTTCAGCCTGGAAGCCCAGGCTGAGTGCAAGTTTGACTACGTGGAGGTGTATGAGGCCGGCAATTCGGGAACCTTTAGCTTCCTGGGCAGGTACTAATCAGGGCAAGAGTGGACGGCATCCCATGCTCCATCTGGTGGGCCAGGCTCCATATGCTAGGCCCAAGTGAGTCCCCCAGCTTCACCGTCTTCAGCTGCTCTATAAACTAGAGATCTTTTTTATTTGGGATCCTGAGACAGCACGTGCTTTCTCAACGCGAGCCCTTCACTTCGGCAGTTGCTTGGTTTCGCTCTTCCCACGTGTAGGGAGGGCCTTTGCCTCCTCCCAGCTTCCCCAACTCTCCCCACTTCAAAGTGGCTCAAGTTTAAGACGGCATATCATACTTCTTGTGACAAACAGCATGAGTCCCCAGACCCTAAGCCCCATGACTCAGCCTTGGCATAGCCAAGAGTCCAGCCCAGAGCCTCAAGGGCTGGCCAGTGGCCTGTGCCCAGGATAGTTTTCTGCTCTGGGCAGGTTCTGTGAAGCAGAGTCACTACCTCATCTCATCTCCTCAAAGCACCAGCTGGCTGTAATCTTCAAGACCGACCTTGGTATCAGCAGTGGGGGCTTTTTAGCCACCTACCAGGCCATCAATACTACAGAGAGTGGGTGCCCCTGGACAGGTGGGTGTGGGCAGCAGAGGTCCTCCAAGGAGCGTTAAAGGGTACCCTGGAGGACAGTAGATACAGGCATGCCCCTGTGCCCACAGACCTTTGTGGGCCCAGAGAGTTCTGCCAGAGCGGAGGATACAGGGATCTGCAGTGGATGTGTGACTTGTGGAAAGACTGTGCAAATGACAGCAATGACAACTGCAGCAGCCACTTGTCCCCACAACCAGGTAAGGAGCCTTACTGTGAGCAAGCCCTGCCAGTCAGAACAGGCAGGGTTCCCTATCACACGTTCTTCAACTCCCCTTCCTTCCTCCTTCATAGTTCATGGCTGAGCCTCTCTCTCCTCATCCTGTTACCACTTCAAGGATGGGACTCTCAGCTGGTGGTGTCCCCTGAGAGGACCCAGGAATGTAGGCGTCAATGGTAGAGGCTTTGAGACCTGTCTACTTTGGCACTCAGAGTCCCTCTCCACAGCCTATTTCACAACACAGACCCCAGTTGGGTGCTCCACACTGCCTATGATCAGAGGGGCCTACATGATGCCACAGGCTGGCAAACAGCCTCCGGAAAACAGCAGGGCTCCTTGGAATGTGTGAAACTGTTCTGTGGTTGCCTCTTGAGAGACTCAGAAGTGCATGTGATCCGTGTGGAAACAATAGCCGGGCAGTGGCTTCTCCTCCAGTGACTCAACTCTCCCCTCTACAGACCTGACCTGTGAACCTGTCCAGGTGGAGATGTGCCTTGGTCTGAGCTACAATACCACAGCCTTCCCTAACATTTGGGTGGGCCTAGCCTCGCAGACGGAAGTGACAGACATCCTCAGAGGCTACAAGGTGCTGGGACAGAGAGGAGGGAAACCATGGGAAGAGTGGGCACTCGGAGACTGGACACCTGATAGCCATCTTTCCTCCCACAGAGTCTGACAAGTCTACCCTGCTACCAGACTTTCCAGAGGTTCCTTTGTGGGCTGCTTGTACCTCGATGCACCTCACTGGGCACTATCCTACCCCCTTGTCGTTCTGTCTGCCAGGAGGCAGAACAGCAGTGCCAGTCCAGCCTGGCATTACTGGGCACCCCCTGGCCTTTCAACTGCAACAGGCTACCTGTGGCAGCTAGCCTGGAAGCTTGCTCCCAGCCCTGAGCTGAAGCCAGCCCCCACCCTCTGCCCAGCCTTCTCTACCTGTATGGGTGGGCAGTGCAGGCAGAGGAGAAGGGCAAGGGTGGCCTGGACATGAGACTCTGCCCACCCTCTGGGACTTCTCAGAGAGGAAAAGGACCAGTTCCAACTCTGCCCAGGACTAATGGGACCATCCCATCTTTCCTCTACCTTCCCCAGTTCTTATTTACCATGACAGCCCGAGGCAGTGGCCAGGCCCCACATTGTGCCATTGGGCAGCCTAGCAGACTTCCTGTCCCCGTCTCTGACCCTGATTCCCCGTCTTCATTCTTCCCCCTTTCCATTCAAGTTCACTGTTACCTGACCTTCAAGCTTTTTCATTTAAGTCAACAAAACTGTGTGTGCTGGGACCCTAATGTAAGCCTGGAGGTCCAACTTGCTCTGTTTTTGGAATTCTTCACCCTGGGCCCCGTACTAATCCAATTCTCCACTCCTATACACACACACACACACACACACACACACACACACACACACACACGAGAGTTTTGACCTTGGACTCCATCATTATCCCATTCTTCCCTCCCTCCAGCTCCTGGGAACTGGAGGCAAGTGTCTGTCTCACAGCTCAGCCTCTCTGTAATGCAGGCTCAACTCTCTCCTCCTCCTCCTCCTCCTTTCTCCACACCCCCTACACCCCCACAACTTTGGCCAGCCGCCGGGCGACACCACGAGTTATTTCCCTGCTATTTCCCAGCCCCGGGAGTTCTTGGCCTCTGAACAACTGGTTTCCTCTAGGAGTCTGGGAGGAGCGCTGTGGAGCCAGCAAGCAGCAACCAGAAGCTAGGAGTCAGTCAGCGAGGGCAGGGGCTGCCTGGTTGGGGTAGGAGTGGGAGCAGGGCCAGCAGGAGGGTCTGAGGAAGCCATTCAAAGGGAGCAGCTGGGAGAGCTGGGGAGCCGGGAGGGGTGAGTTTGGCAAAGGAGGAGGGTAAGTGGGGGAGGGGACTGTGGGAAAGCCTGGGCGCCAGCTAGGGGACGGAGGAGGGCTTGTCTCTCCTTTCCTTTTCCAGTTCTTGGTTGGGGACACCCTTATCTTCACCCCATCACACTGTACTCAACCCCAAAGGCATGTTTGTAGGGCGGGGACCTACTGGGTTCCACCTGGGTGGGGCGCGAGGTTGGTCCCAAGATTCTGGGTTCCAACTCTGGTCCTGCCCAGCCTACAGACTACAAGAGAGGATCCTGGCTACCTGGGCCTCCGGGGTCACCACCATGAGGCCACTTCTTGCCCTGCTGCTTCTGGGTCTGGCGTCAGGCTCTCCTCCTCTGGACGACAACAAGATCCCCAGCCTGTGTCCCGGGCAGCCCGGCCTTCCAGGCACACCAGGTCACCATGGCAGCCAAGGCCTGCCTGGCCGCGACGGCCGTGATGGCCGCGACGGTGCACCCGGAGCTCCGGGAGAGAAAGGCGAGGGCGGGAGACCGGGTAAGAAGTCATTTTCGTTGCATGGGTACATCATGCAACTGCTCTGGTGGATTCTTTGGGCGGTCAACGGTCCCACCAGGGGGCGCTACTCTCCCTCCATTGCAGGGGGACGAGGTGGGCTGCGGAGGCAGAGGGTGAGTCAGCCCCAGGGAATCAGAAACTCAGCACTTCAGATCTGCTCCCAGAAGGAGGCAATAGCCAGGGAGGCTGGGAGACTTAGGGTGGTTAACTGTCACCCTTCTGCAGCTCCTCATTTCTCCCCTTTCCCCTCTCCATCCCCTGCAGGACTACCTGGGCCACGTGGGGAGCCCGGGCCGCGTGGGGAGGCAGGTCCCATGGGGGCTATCGGGCCTGCGGGGGAGTGCTCAGTGCCCCCACGATCAGCCTTCAGTGCCAAGCGATCAGAGAGCCGGGTACCTCCGCCAGCTGACATGCCCCTACCCTTCGACCGTGTGCTGCTCAATGAGCAGGGACATTATGATGCCACTACTGGCAAGTTCACCTGCCAAGTGCCTGGTGTCTACTACTTCGCCGTCCACGCCACTGTCTACAGGGCCAGCTTGCAGTTTGATCTTGTCAAAAATGGCCAGTCCATCGCCTCTTTCTTCCAGTTTTTCGGGGGGTGGCCCAAGCCAGCCTCGCTCTCAGGGGGTGCAATGGTAAGGCTAGAACCTGAGGACCAGGTGTGGGTGCAGGTGGGCGTGGGTGATTACATTGGCATCTATGCCAGCATCAAGACCGACAGTACCTTCTCTGGATTTCTCGTCTATTCTGACTGGCACAGCTCCCCAGTCTTCGCTTAAAATACAGTGAACCCGGAGCTGGCACTTGCTCCCTAGTGGAGGGTATGACACTGACCAGCGCAGCGCATACCAGGAGGGCTGGCCCCCTGGAATATTGTGAATGACTAGGAAGAGAGGGAGCCACCTCTCACTGCTGGCAATGAATGGAGACAGAGGCTGTCTGAGGTCAAGACAGATGGCGTGGAGCAGTGGCTGGGTTTCTGCCCAGGACTTTAGAATGCGGTAGGCTGGCAGCTGTGAGTTCCTAGCCCAGGACTCCAAGGTGGGACACTCCCTTCCTAGTCCTGTGCTCTCTCTAGGTCCTTGACTCCCAGGGCAGGCCTTTTTCTCAGAGGTCACTTAAATAAACCTAAAATCCTCCCACTAGTTTCTCCCTTTCTTCTGAGGATGCACAGCAGGAGGCTCCTGGGAGGGGGGGTGGGGCCATGATACAGAGATCCAAACAAGCAGACCTACGATAATTGGCTCCACAGAGCTGCCACCTGGATGTGTAAATGGTAAACCCCTGCCTGACCAGGGGTTAACTTCTGATTTAGGGCTATGGCCACTCAGAAAAGGGGACATGTTTTTTTTTTGTTTGTTTGTTTGTTTTTAATTCAGAGATGACAAACCAAGTGGGAACAGCCACTGTCTGATCTAACAAAGAACCAGGAACTTTCAATCATGGCTGCCCTGACTGCATGCCAGACAGTGATGAAGATACCTGCTTTCTTACATTAACTAGAAAGCTATGGCTGTCACCCCACCCAGAGATGAGTAGTTCCTGGGATGACCACAAGGGGAAGCCCAAGCTCCAGACTGGTCTGGGCTTCCAAAGTGGTTAGGGAACCAGATACTAAGGTCTGCAGAAAGAATTCCAGATGGAGTAAAAGAAAAGTAGGTCCGTGGCCCCGGCTCAGGAAGTTTATCTTCCCTAATAAAATGTTTACCCTCCACATTAAACAGAGACTGAAAGGAGCCAGGCTTCACCCAGCTCAGCTCCCTGCGGGGAGGCAAGCCCTGCCACAGGCCTCCAATTTTGAGGTGGAGAACTTGTCTCCACTGTGCTGGACACAGCTTGGGTGGGCCAAGCCATTAAGTTTGAGGCTGACCACAGGCCCCCTGAGGGCTCACCTCTTATGACACTCAAGTTTAACAGGCTCAGACTAATGATAGCAAACACACCCAGGTTTGCCAACCGCACTTGCTCAACTTCTCAATGCAAAGTGAAGGGACTTCCTTCAGGACCCAGCATCTTCTCCCTCATCCAGAAAACAGTCTCAGACACTGGGCTTCTAGATGTAACATTAAATTATGGGAGTGATCCCCTAATCCTGCTGGTGGTGGGAAGGTAACTGTATCAGAGGGTTCTAGGCTTCCTGTGTCTTCCAGACAGGCCCATAGGCTCTAGGCTCACACCTGCAGCAAAAGGTCCTCCACTCCAGCCCATCACAGTTACCAGGCCCTGTACCAAGACACACACACACACAAGACAAGCAGGGCATGGGTGTGGCGGCACACACCTTTACACCCAGCACTTGGGAGTTCAAGGCTAGCTTGATGAGTTCCAGGACAGCCAGGGCTACACAGAGAAACCCTCTCTCAAAAACACAAACAATAAAAACTAGACAAGGACCAGGCAGCAGACTCCACTATGTCCTCCTGGAAAGATTAGCACAGTAGGAACACAGAAGAACAGAGATAAATTCACATTCTGCTCATAAAGGCTTGTAATGCACTACAGAGAAGGTGACTCAGAACCACTGATTTCAAGGCAGGTCAGAAGGGCAAGCGTTAAGCAGCCATGCTTGCCGTGGGCTTTCCTCTCAGCACAGCCAGACATGCTATCTCCTCATCCCCGCCCCTAGAGCTCGCAATCTAGATGCTTGCTTCTTATTCTAGCCCGGCTCAGAAGACCTGGAGGCACACCGGCTGACCACCTGCTGGCACTCGCAAGGACCACACTTAGAGCTGTCAACAGAACTTTATTCATAGAAACTGGACAGTCCGACTTGACGGCGCCGTGACCCGTGAGGCCTAGCCCCTTGTTTGGACACTAGTGAAAAGTGCAGAATGCCCTCTCCACTGCCGGAGAGAGCCCAGGAGGAATGCTATGTTCTATGCCGTGTAGGGAATGAACAGACATCTGGTTGTTCCCTCTGAGGCTCCCCATGGAGCTGGGGTGACTGAGAGTAAATGGTCCCAAAGCCAGGTGCAGCTGCACCCCTGTACCCAGGGATAAACTCTTGACCCCAGGGTCTGATCAAGTTGGGAGTCTTTAAAAGACAATGACAGGCAGAAGTGGCTCTCTAAGGGCACCTGCGGGTCTCTACTCCCAGACCCACCAGGGCAGAGGCTCTGGCTGAACATTAAAGGTTCAAGATCATTCCAAACCAAGAAAAAAACAAAAAAGAGAGAGAGAGAGAAGAAGAAAAATCAAGGTCACTCCAAGGCCCATGAGTTGCCAAAATCCTCAAATGACACTGGCGTGGTGTGGCCGAGGAGGAAAGGACCAAAAACTCCAACAAAAAAGCCAGAAGCAGAGACGGACAGCCCTAGAGGCAGGCATCTGGGTAGGCCCTGACAGGCGCAGAAGAGCCCACCACAGAGTCTCAGGGCCCTTGCATAGTGACATACTCACCACCCTCAGCATCTCAGGGCCCCACACAGGGTTTAGAGAAAGTGTTACTCTGTCCCACCCAGACTGGAGTCTTCCAGAGTATTCCAGCTACATGTCCTGGATATATGGCTTGAGGCTTGGCAGAGTCGCCTTCGGGGCAAAGAAGACTCAGGCCAGAACCCAGAGGCAAAATGTTGATGCTGTCCTGGTGTGTGGAGCGCAAAGGATGGGCAGGCAGGCAGGGAGGGAGTCCTCAGAGGTAGACATTGAGGGTCTGCAGAATGCTGCGGCGGCAGAGTGGGCAGTTGCGGTGGTAAACAGGGTGGCGCATGAGGATCTCGGTGCAAGCCTGGCACAGGCACAGGTGCCGGCAGGGCAGAAGGAGCACCGTCTTGCTCTGGTCCTGACAAATCACACACTTCTTCCGCTCTTCCTGCTCCTTCAGCAACTTCCATGGGTCTTGCCCAGATGTAGGCTCCTCCTCGTTGAGTCTGTCCCGGCCTCTAGCAGATGCTGCTCTGATGACCTCCTCTTCTGCATCAGGAAGAATATCCTGTGGCTGGATCCTGGCTGAGAACACCCTCCTGGGGCCACCTTGGGGGGCTCCCGGTGCTCCTCCCCGATTTGGCCAGCTGGCCAGTTGTAGGCTTCGGCTCCAGACTCTGCGCCAAGCCTCTAGACCTAATGGAAGGCGAGACAGCCGTACAATATCCTCTCGAAGCCGGTGGTAGGACGGGCGGGCGTGAAGCTGACTGAGAGCTCGGGTGGCCAGCCTCAACGTTTGTTCTGGGTGCAACACAATCAAAATCACTGCCAGCACACAAGCCAGCAACACCAAACCAGTGAGGTGGAAAAGCACACAGCTGGCCAGGAGGCGGACGGCGGAGGCCAACAACTCCAGTACTAGTTGACAGGGTGTCCACAGGAGAATTGCCATGGCCAGAGCACTGCTGGAGATGTGGGCAAGGAAAGCAGCCACCACATCTGTCATCCTCCAAAGAGGCCCTGTCACAGCATCCCACAGGGCCAGCACCAGGGAGAAGAAGTTCTGAGTGCCGATGAGGCAGATGTTGACCAGACTGTTGATCACATAGGCCACCAGGCTCATGGCAATAGCACAGATGTCACAGGCCTGACGCAGCAAGGCATGAACATTGGAAAGCATGTTCAGGATGCCCCTGTTGAGTAATTCCCGGCTCCTCAAAGCGCCATGAGAGGCCAGGTGCCCTAATAGCTTCAAGCTCTCCAAACCAGAGCAGCAGCTATAGAGAAAAGTACACAAGGCTTGCAATCCCCCACAGGTAAATCGGACCACTGCTTCAACTACGGCCGCCAAAGAAAGCAGGAATCCTCGACCCAAGTGCAGAAGACTAGTCAGTACCGTGTGTGGCAGATTGTAGATGAAGGCCAAAAGCCAGGCCAAGGTAGCCAGGAGGGAGGACACGAGCAGGAAGTTGAGATCCAACATCAAGGTCAGCAAGTCCAGCACCAGGCCCACCCCATTCACCACCAGGTAGACAGCCTCCATGATAGGGGCTGTGGGGTTCAGGACAAAAGGAAGGCTGGCTCCTCAGAGAAGGCGGTGTCAAGGTTGCCAATACTGCGGAGAGTTGAGTTAATCTGGAAGGGATGTGAACATCTAACCAAGGGAGAACCAAGGTCTACACAAGTGGGTTGGAGGGAAGACTTTCACAAGAGGGAAAGGCGTCCCGGTTTGGAAGGCGGAATGTACGGGTGCGACGAGGTGAAACATCTCTAAAGTGACAGGGAGCCCGGACTGGAGGAAGTACCTCAGCTTTAGAAGCCTGGAGCAGCACACAAGGCCGGGCAACGGGTCAGAGCCGGAGGAGACCGGGAAGGATGGGACAGAATCAGGAAGGGCCGGGCCGGGGCCGGGTGGGGGTGGCTCAGGCTGGGCGCGGGCTCGCGGTCCAGCCACGCAGGTGCCCCTGTCCCCGCCCGGCCCCTGTCCTCCCGCTCGCGGCGAGTGGCACCCAAAGGGAAAGCGGGACAGAAAGTCAGGCTCGGCAAACCCCAAGCGCAGCCTTGACTCCGCTGGGCGCCGCCATCTTGTTTGCGAAGGGACGGGGCAAACAGGGGGCGGGACTATAGCCTGTGGCCAATCAGTGAGGGGCAATGGCAGAAATGTCGACAAACCATTGGTGTTTTTGAATGGTGCCCAAAGGCATCGTTTCCAATGAGAGGAGTGGAAATAGATTTCTAAAGCCCCTCCTCTTTGAGGTGGTGATAGGTCCGTTAGCTTGTCGGCATAATTTCCCCACCCCGTCCCGCCCCGCCCCTTAAAGAGCCAGAGCCACACTTTAATAAGGCTGCCTTTAAGTGTTGTCGCCCCGAAGTCCCAACTCCACCTGCTCCTGGTCCTGGAGTGTGCATTCTTTGAGCTCTGGGCTGAACTCTGGGATAGTACCTCCTCTGCGTCCCGCTAGGACCAGCTGCCTCATCTCATTCATCTTACTTATTTTTAAAATACAACCCTTTTTAAGATTTAAGATTATCGTCTTGTCTCAAGCTATTCACAAAGAGAAAAAGATTTTTAGGGGAGATCCGTTGTCATTGAGAAAAGGAGCCACAGAATGAAGGCGCTCTGCTTTACCACCTTGACCCCTATCCGTGTGTAGGCCATCTGTGCCCCGTACATCAAGAGCCCTGGTGTTTTCTAGTAACTCGGGGGTCTCTCGGGTGACTATCGTCCTTTTTAGCTTTAATTGTCAACCTGGCACAATCTGGAGTCATCTGAGAGAAACCTCAATTTAAGGGATTGTCCAGGTAGGTTTGGTCTGTGAGAGGTTCTTTTGTTAATTGATATAGGAGGACCCAGCCAACTATGGGTAGCAACATTCCCTAGGCAGAGGGGTCCTGGACTGTAAGAAGAAAGCTTTTTGGAGAGTGAACCAGTAAACTATACCAGCTAGCAGCAGCCTCCGAGGTTGTTGGCAAAGGTAATGTGTGACTCCAGGCACCTACCTTGACTTTCTACCCAGCCTCCCTCAAAGATGTACTGTGACCTGACAGTAAGATAAACAAACCTTTTCCTCCCCATGTTGCTTTTGGTCAAAGTGTTTTATCACAGCAACAGAAAGTAAACAGGACACTTATCCTTCCCCTGGTCATCGCTGTTTGTTTTTTTAATTTCCTACTTGTTTGGAATTCAAACTCTCTGTTGCCAACTCTGAACAGTGAGTAAGCCCTTCATTTCCTCAAGCATCCACCATGGGTGGTTGCCTCACATTGCGTGAAGTACAGCTCTCAGCTCTACATAAATGAGGCTTTGGGGGGGCACTTGGGAGGTACAGACAGGAAGTCAGCTTCCGAGATATTTAGTCCATTGAAAGAAAGACCGTCTTGCTTACTCGAAACCCTGTCTTTAAAAAATAAGTAAGTAACTAAATAAAGCCCGCCCGGCCAGTTAGCTTACACCTTTAATGTCAGCTCCTACGAGGCAGAGGCGGGCAGAGGGGTTAGCCTGGTCTATGTATCAAGTTCCAGGACCAGCACTACACAGAGATTATCCCAAAGAAAGAGGTGAGGGGGAAGGAAGGAAGACAGGGGAGGGGAGGGGAGAGGAGAGAGGGGAGAGGGGAGAGGGGAGAGGGGAGAGAGGGGAGAGAGGGGAGAGAG